>NC_057812.1:725091612-725102945 GCF_018294505.1 Triticum aestivum | reverse complement strand
TAACTAGTTTATTTTTAGTAAATGCTTAGCTGAACTAGTTCAATTAATAGAACTAGTTTATTTTTAGTAAGAAAATTTAGGTATATGAGATTTGATGATCTAATTAAAATATTATTATATATAGCTACTTTATATATTTTAGTAAGAAAATTAATAGAACTAGTTTATTTTTAGTAAACTCTTAGTTGATTTAGTTGAATTAATAGAACTAGTTTATTTTTGGTAAGAAAATTTAGGTATATGAGATTTGATTATCTAATCAAAATATTACTATATAGAACTACCTACTTTATTATATAGAGATTTGATCATCTAATTAACATTTTACTATATAGAACTAGCTACCTTATTTTTAGTAAGAAAATTATTTGAACTAGTTTAGTTCAATTAGTTGAATTAATTAGTTGAACTAGTTAGTTGAATTAGATGAATTAGTTGAGCTACTTTATTTAGGTATATTTATCGTAACTGCTTAGTTAAATTAGTTGAGTTAATAGAACTAACATCATATATGTCGTCTGACGACGAACACGATTTCATTATGTTTGAATACTACGAAGACCGGCGCGGCCTGTGCGGCAGAAATTTTCTAGTTGATGATAGGCGCTTCAGCATCAAGCTGGATGAGAACTTCGAAGTGGATACAGTAAGTCACAACGACAAGTCTTTTTTCGTAATTAAGCATGACTTATGCTTCATTTGCTTCAACTTTTAATTTTAATTTTTCACTATTCTACTAGTGAATCCCCTGCCATGCAAAATTTTTTGTCTTGGATAAGATAGGTTTCAGTCCTAACAAAACTATGGAGGTAAAAAAAGTTTACTTGAAGACCGAGCATGGTTATACCTTCAACGTCAAATTATACAATGCAGACACATACACCTATTTTCTATGCAAAACTTGGCAAGCACTATCTAAGGCTTATGCATTTGAGCCTGATATGGTTATCACCTTTGATATTCGTCCGGAAGATCATATTGAAGGTAATAGAGACATCTGGGTCGATCTGCAGACGCCTCCAGTTCTACCATTATGTGAGTTTCTCAACCATATTTATGTCTTCGATATTGTTTATTCAAAAATAGTTGACAAGTAATTTTTATTGACAGCTTATTTCCAATCAAGCAAACATGTCCGGCGCTTGGTAGACAGGACCATCCACTGTCCTGGGCTGAACTAAACTACGAGGAGACAAGTTATTATGTTTCATCGCTTGAGGATCTTGATGCTGTCAAGACAAAAAAAATCCTGCACTTAGAAATGTTAGTACTCAAAACGTGCGACCAATAGTGTTCGTACTGAACTACGGTCACATATATTTAGGAAAGATGGTAAGATTTCTACTATTTCTCCTCAGTGCATCTTTTGCATACATTATTTTTTTAAGCTAAACTTCATTGCTAAGTATGTTACTATACGATGTTCTTCCACAGGGACTCTTGATGAATGTTGTGCCTGATTGGATCGAGACTAAAGGTACCATGAATATTGTTAGCTTACAACCAAGATATCCTACAATGCACTTTAGTGCATTCAGGATTTCTAATAGCGAGGAATGCTTAATAGTAAAAGACTGGAGCAAAATTGTGAACGATCGCAGAGAAGTACTAGGGGGCAACAATCAGAAGGGCAACCCATGATTAGGAGACATGTTCATCTGCATGCTCCAAAATGATGAATCAGGAAAGCTATACATGTTCTATGCTATTTTATCTGAGAGAGAGCTGCAAGAGTGATTATCAAGTTCATGCCCTTAGTACTTGTCCTCTCATATCCGTGTTCTTCATCCTGAACTTAATCTCAAAGAGTGATTTGCTTTTGTGGTGTTATGAACGCTTATAATATCATTACCATGTTGAACTCGATGATATCTTTGCTTCTGGTACAAGTGAATGTTTCTTATTTAAGCTAGTGTTGGTGGTGATTAGATAGCGGTAATGACTATATGATGATTAAATAGTGGTATATACTGTTGTTGGTGATGATATATATGATGCTAGAGTTTTTATATTAATATGATGATGATGATGATGATGATGATGATGATGAGTTATTATATCATTTATGAAAGAAACCGCAGATTAGTTTCAACTGGATGGATCCTAGCTAAGTGATCAAGTATATGCCATATCCATATTACCTCGATCACCTTAAGTGATCGAGGTAATATGGATATGGCATATACTTGATCACTTAGCTAGGATCCACATGCATCTAGTCGAAACTAATCTGCGGTACTTTCACCTAATGATTTAACAACTCATTATATTGTAAAAAATCACTAAATTAAATTGAAAACAAAAAATTAATGTAAAAATAAAAAATAAAACCAAAACACCCCCAAACATTTAGTACCGGTTGGTGTACTAATGTCCTACGCACACCCGGGCCTAGCTCGTGCCACGTGGTGGCACTTTAGCGCCGGTTCATGTTGAACCGGTACTAAGGGGGGGGACCTTTAGTCCCCACTCTTTAGTGCCGGTTGTGGAACCGATACTAAAGAACCTTATGTACCGGCTCTAAAGGCCGGTTCTGCACTAGTGGTTTGTCCCTCTACATCATGTCATCTTGCTTAAGGCATTACTCTGTTCTTATGAACGTAATACTCTAGATGCATGTTGTATAGCAGTTGATGTGTGGAGTAATAGTAGTAGGTGCAGAATCGTTTCGGTCTACTTGTTTCGGACGTGATGCCTATATACATGATCATGCCTAGATATTATCATAATTATTCGCTTTTCTATCATTTGCTCAATAGTAATTTGTTCACCCATTGTCTGTAATGCCCTCGATGCGGCTATATCTCCCACATGTCGAAGCACGACTTAGAGGCATAACCGCATTGAAAGCAATGTCGCAAGTGAGGTAATCTTCACACAACCCATGTAATACATAAGGGAAAACATACATAGTTGGCTAACAATCGCCACTTCAAACAATTACATGAATAAAGCATTACATCATCCAAATACAATTAAGGTCCGACTACGGAACCAAAATAAAAGAAGACTACCACAAATGCTACACAGATCCCCGATCGACCCCAACTGGGCTCCACTACTGATCAACTAGAACGAAACAACACAAAGGACAAGATCTTCATCGAGCTCCTCCTTGAGCTTGGTTGAGTCACCTGCACGGTATCATCGGCACCTGCAAACTGGTTTTGGAAGTATCTGTGAGCCACGGGGACTCAGCAATCTCCCACCCTCGCGATCAAGACTATTTAAGCTTATAGGAAGGGTAAAAGGTATGAGGAGTAGCTGCAGCAAGCGACTAGCATATATGGTGGCTAACATACGCAAATGAGAGCGCGAAGAGAAGGCAAAGCACGATCGAGAAACTATGATCAACAAGTGATCCTAGAACAACCTACGTCAAGCATAACTCCAACACCATGTTCACTTCCCAGACTCCGCCGGAAAGAGACCATCACGGTTACACATGCGGTTGATGCATTTTAATTAAGGTCAACTTCAGGTTTTCTACAACCGGACGTTAACAAATTCCCATCTGCCCATAACCGCGGGCACGGCTTTTGAAAGTTCAAATCCCTGCAGGGGGTCCCAACTTAGCCCATCACAAGCTCTCATGGTCAACAAAGGATATTCCTTCTAGCGGGAAGACCCGATCAGACTCGGAATCTCGGTTACAAGACATTTCGACAGGGTAAAACTAAACCAGCAACACCGCCCGAATGTGCCGACAAATCCTGATAGGAGATGCACATATCTCTTTCTCAGGGCACACTCAGATTGTCCTAGGTACGGGTAGGCCAGCCCAGAGTTGCCTCTGGTGGCCACCGGCAGCTGACAGGTTGGACCAACACTCAGAGGAGCACTGGCCCGGGGGGGTTAAAATAATTATGACCCTTGAGTCTGCAAAACCCAAGGGAAAGAAAAGGCGTAGGTGGCGAATGGTAAAACCAATGTTGGGCATTGCTTTAGGAGTTTTACTCAAGGCGAGCTGTCAAGGGGTTCCCATTATTACCCAACCGCGTAAGGAACGCAAAATCCGGGAACATAACACCGATATGTCGGAAACTAGGGCGGCAAGAGTGGAACAAAACACCAGGCATAAGGCCGAGCCTTCCACCCTTTACCAAGTATATAGATGCATTAATTAAATAAGATATATTATGATATCCCAACAAGTAAACATGTTCCAACAAGGAACAACATCTTCATGTTCCAACAAGGAACAAACTTCAATCTTCACCTGCAACTAAGAATGCTATAAGAGGGGCTGAGCAAAGCGGTAACATTGCCAAACAACGGTTTGCTAGGACAAGGTGGGTTAGAGGCTTGGTTCAACAATATAGGAGGCATGATAAGCAAGTGGTAGGTATCGCAGCATAGGCATAGCAAAAGAGCGAGCATCTAGCAAGCAAAGATAGAAGTGATTTCGAGGGTATGGTCATCTTGCCTGAGATCCCGCAAGGAAGAAGAACGAGTCCACGAAGAAGACAAACGGACGTAGTCGAACCGTTCCTCACAAACGCGACGTTATCGGAACCAACCCGAAGAAGGAACACCGGAAAAGAGAAAACAACCTAGTAAACAACCACCACATAGACATGGCATGATGCGCAAACAAGAATGATGCATGTCCGGTTTAAAGAGGGCATGGCATGGCAAAGTGCAACAAACAACACTACAAATTAAGTGGAGCTCAATATGCAACGAGTAGCATATTGAAAGAACACCACATGCCTTATTTAGTTCTCTCTCGTTTATGTACCCAATAATATTAAATGTTGTTAGCATGGCAAGAGGTGAAGCATGATGAAACTATCTAATCTAGGCAAGTTCAAAAGAGGCCGGAACAACAAAAAACAATTCCGGAAACTCCTCATATGCATATATTAGGTTTGGTACTGTTCTGCCCTAAACATAATTTTAGAGTTGTTAAACATGCAAAGTGATGCCACCATGTTAAACTAGGCAAAATTCTACCCCATTTACATATAAAGTTTGTTAGGTTTGGAGCTACGGTTAAATAGCTATGAATTAAAGCATTTTAACATGACATAGAGCAAAAATTAATCAAACAACATTTTAAACATTTTAAACATAGAAGAAAGTTGAATATAATTAAACTACACAAATTTCTGAGCACTTTACATATATGAAGTTTTTACGTATGATGCACAGTTCTGGAGTTATTAAATGCATGATCATGAGGGTTTTTCTGCAAATCTGCCAACTCTGGATAATTAGCTAAAATCGCAGGCAGGAAAAAACGCTATACGGGCCGAAACTGAGCAAAGTACCAACAGAACAGAAAAAAGGAGGCGCTGGTGGTGGCCTCACCATGGGCCTCGGCCCGGTTCAGTGGAGGAGGAGGTAGGCCGCCAAGGGGCTAGCTGGGCCTGGAGGCTGCTGGTCTAGGCGCAGTCATCAGGCGCTGGTGCTGGGCCGGATCTGGTAGGAAGCAGGCCGGCTAGGTGACCTGGGGAGGCACAGGCGCGGTCAACGCTCGCGGGTGCTGGCTCGGAGCAGGTCGACGCGGACGAAGTCACATCGCTCGATGCAGAGGAACAGGAGGCAGAGGCGAGGCGGCGCCATGGGACTTGGGAGTGATGTTGATCCGGCGACGACGGCGCAATGACGGGAGGCCGGGAACGGGCGGCGGCGCTCCAGGGTTGCAGGATTTGGCGACCTCCATCCATGGCAGCTCATGGTCGGCGGCGCTGGGGTGGCCTCTGGGAGACAGAGAGCTCCGAATGAGAGAGAGAGAAAAACGAGAAAAGAGGAAGGGAAGGAGAAGGGCGGCAAGAGGGGTCCTGATAGAGGTGGTTGCCGGCATCGACTAGGGACTCGATCGGGAGATCCTCTCCCGTTCCTGGTCGACGCGTCTGTCACGAGAGGTGGCCTCGATCCGATCTCGATCGAGCGCTGGAGAAGGCTCGGACGCACTGATGGTCATCGGATCACCATCTGGCGGCCACAGATGGATGGGTAGGAGGCTGGATCTGGGCCGGATTCGATTGGTGGTGGAGGAAAAACGAGGAGAGGGCTGGTCTGGCGGCGGTGAAGGGACAGATCCCCTAGGGATTAGGGTTTGACTAGAGTTTGGACCGGTGAATATATACAGCAGGTGGACTAGGCTTAGGGGCTACCTCGTCCCTCCGATCGTAATTGGACGGTCGCGAAAAATAGGTTAGGTAGCCCAAAGAGAAAAACGGAGACGTTTTGTAGATGTTTGGGGATGATCCGGACACGACGGTGACGACTGCTCGGGTCAGGTCCGGGTAAGTTTCGGACGTGCACGAGAGGT
Organism: Triticum aestivum; assembly: GCF_018294505.1. Taxonomy (NCBI): domain Eukaryota; kingdom Viridiplantae; phylum Streptophyta; class Magnoliopsida; order Poales; family Poaceae; genus Triticum; species Triticum aestivum. Next base: position 725,096,665 of record NC_057812.1, on the reverse strand, counting down.
CTATGCGCGGCGCAAAGAGGGGTAGGCTGGGCCTAGGAGGACTATGGAGAGCTGTTTGGTCTGAGAGGAGAGGGGAGAGATGCAGCCCGGCACGGTGTCCGGAGATCGAAAACGTCCGACATTAGACCGGCTATACTGCCGCTATAGTTATTCGTTGGGGCAGCAAATGATCTCCGAATGCGATGAAACTTGACAGGCGGTCTATCTACACTATAATAAGACCACACGTCAACTCTCATCCCATTCCGAGAACATTTTCTGGCCACTTATAAAATACTATTTCGGACATGCCGTGGGCGCGTGCAAGTGTGTTTGGGCTCAGAACGGACAACGGAAGGAACGAGGAGACCGGGATGGATGCAAGTTTTGAAAACATGATGATGCGATGCACATGATGACATGATAAAATGCAACACGCAAGCGAATGACATGGCAACGGCAGCGAATAACTCGAAGACACCTGGCGTATCGGTCTCGGGGCTTTACAACACTCCACCACTACGAGAGGATCTCGTCCCGAGATCTAGAATGGCACCGGAGGAAAAAAAGGAAGAGAAAGAGAAGAGGTAAAACTAAGTTGCTTCTTTGACAACCGAGTGAAACCAAGGAACCTTGCGAGGTTGAACAAATTTGAGAAAGAACACAACGGAGGTGAATAAGGTCGAAAACACTCCTTTAGAAAAGAGTAACAAAGAACATTGCGAAAAAACCTTGAGGTTGAAGGGAAAGATAAATATTGAAACCACTCCGGTTGAAACAAGATAGAAAAAGATTAAGAATGATATAATTTGGGCAGCATTCCGACTGAAAAGAAATGGAATTGAATAAGAACTTGATAAGATGAGACGATACTTGAAGAAATCACAACACACTGCCTCTGGAACAAATGTAAGAATAGAATCAAAAGAACAGAGGAGAAAACAACATCTTCTACCTCAAATGAGCTTGGACAACATCTTTATGAGAAGGGTCGAACGGAGTTGTTGGAAGACCAATAACGAAAAGAGTGAGCTAGTAGTGGACTTACGAAAAACTTCTCAAATTATGAGGTGACAACCTGCCACTCACGGGGAAAAAATTGAATTGGTATGAACAAGGAGACGAGAAAATATTTCACCGGGAGGACAAAGAAGAACTTGGGTCCTTTATAAGAACCATAGATAGCAACAAACCTTAGGGAAGGATTTAGGTGAAATATAACCCAAGATAACTCCAATGACGAGATTGATGGATTTAAAATATCTCATTCATGACAACATGTGAATCATGAAACATGAATTCAAATTATCAAGAATGACATAATACCACCTCCAATGATACGGAAGAAGTAATTGCACTCCGGATTGCAATATGAAGAAACTTAAGCTCCTTAGAAAAGAATCTTGATGAACGCTTTGAGAAGGAAATAAATCCTTGATGAACCATCATGTATAGCCTCCATGAAGAAACTCCGGTAACAAAAGAATAAAAAGAAAGAGAAATTGAAAACACAAGGTGAATCCTTGCAATGATTTAGATGGATCTCCGTGATAATTAGAGCTTGGAACTCCGGGAAAGAAAAGATAAAGCATCTCGAACTGAGAATATGATATGATGAACCACTCCGGAATAAGGAATTAATCACTTGGATGGAACAAGAATAAGAATTATGTTATGCGTATCCTTCAACAATTAAATTGCTGACAAGCAACGGATTTTACATACTACTTATTCTCGTAGAAGAGATTAAGAGAGAGATATAACATAAACTTGAGAAGGTCTTCAACGAATCCACCAGTAGGATTGAAAACAACAAAAGAATTGATATGATAACAAGGTAAGAAGAATCTTGAACGAACCACCGTAAGAATTGAAAATGAACGAAGAAGAAAAATAAAGAAGCATCGGGAAGAATTAGAGAACAAATGAAGATACTTGAGGGGTATTTAGATAAAAGAGAACAAAGAGATCATGAACTGATTAGAGAAAACTTGAACGAAGCACCGGTAAGATTTTGAAGAACAAGAGCTGAAGCTGAAATGGATAATCCTGAAACGATGGCCTTCGGATAAACAAACTGAAAAACTCTTGAAATGCTCCGGATAGGTGAAAAGGATTCTCACAATCGAAAACAATTATGAGATGATTTCCGAGAATGGGGCAAGATATGGAGGAAAACTCTTGTTCGGTCTTCAAATGATGAGAATGACAACGAGAAACACCACCAAGAATTATTGAGGCACACCGGAATAAAGAAGAATATAAAAGTTGAATCAACAATGAAATGAATTTGAAAGATCTTGGAGAAAGACATTTAACTGATGATAAATCATTCTTACGTCAAACTTGGAAACGAATTTGAGAGTAATGCCGGGAAAATAAGAAGAGTCAGGTAAGATCCTGGAAAAAGACCTGTGGGTTAGGGCCCACTCAAAATAAAACACCGTTGAATGATTTACAAGAGAGAAAGCACCGGTTGAATTAAATGGCTTGAATAAGATAGCATTCCCAAAAGATCTTGACAGAATGATAATAAAATCCAACATCTTCTAAGGTATCTTTAGCACTCCGGAACAATAGAATAGCAAGTGGTGAAAGATTGTGAGGCGCACCGGCATGAGAAGGTATTTGAAACGATGAAAAAGGATATGATCAACACCAAAGCTTGATTTGAGTCCACCGGAGAAGAAAAGAATGAAGAATGATGAACTTGAAGAGCATCTTCATGAGAACCACCAGGTAGGACATTCAAAGAAAAGAATGAAGAGACTTCACAAGAATAAAATGATACTTGAATAATAAATCCGAATCCTTGAAGAAATAAGGGTGGGAGGGCGGGAAAACAAAGGCAACTTGGGGACGGATGAAACAAACACCGTTGAGAAGAATTGATACTAGATCTTGCGGATGTTGAAAAGGACGGAACAACTTGAAGAGAAACACACCAGTTGAGAAGGATTGACATGACAATCTCAATAAATGAGAAGGATTAGTATTCACATAGCAATATGAAAACACCGCTTGGGGAAGGTATGGAATCAACATTTGACTTTGAAGCAACTCGAATACCACAACTCAAAACAAAACAAAAGATTGGCTTGCAAAATAAGCCAGAACAAACATATGATAGAGATTTCATCCGAAGTTTTCATGGTGGGGCCTACACGGGCTCGATCGTACAACACCATCGTGTACAAGGCAGTGCACATGACATACGAAGCGTCCCCGAGTCGGCATAGCCAAGGACTCTTTAAGACACAACGAGACCACTGTAAAATCGACCGTGAATAGGCGGACCACTAGACGTCGAACCCCAATTTCATATCATACATCTGTTGGAAAGATATCCTAAGAGCTACTTGAATTCCCACTTATAAACTCCCGAAATTTTCCGGTCATGCAATCAGGTGTTGGGGATACAGGGGAAGCATAATATCTCACCCAAAACTAGCAAATCCTACACCCAGCTGTATCCATCCTTCAACACATAACCAAGAAACCTTCGGAAATCATCTACCTCAACCTTTGAAAAGCAACCGTTATACAAGTTATGGCAATACTCCCGAACTCCCGCCCCAGTACTGGGTGGCGTCGAGGTTATCTCACCAACAACTTCATAAAAGAGATTTTCGATGTCAGAGTACTAAACTCAGGTATTCCAGAACTGCAACGATAAAATTGTGACGACAACACCTCGGAGCTCAACTCCCCGGGACACTGCCACAACCCCTAAATGACAGGAGGCACCAAGAACAATGTTCTCGTCACAAAACCATCGGAACGATTCCAAGATACCCGCGTGATCCTAAATTTTTTTAGTGAAATTTGAGAAGAGAAGAGTCAAAACTCTATGTCAGGATGCCTTACCAGAGCGATGAAGGGACTGGGGAGTAAAAAGAATTCCTAACTCTCCGATATATAATTCCTAAATGACTCAAAACATTTTTCTAGACTCAACTCAGCCGCTAATAACGATCAAGCAGTGGGGGCTCCTAAGGTCGGGGAAGGCTCTGATTACCAACTTGTAACGCCCTCGATGCGGCTATATCTCCCACGTGTCGAAGCACGACTTAGAGGCATAACCGCATTGAAAGCAATGTCGCAAGTGAGGTAATCTTCACACAACCCATGTAATACATAAGGGAAAACATACATAGTTGGCTTACAATTGCCACTTCACACAATTACATGAATAAAGCATTACATCATCCAAATACAATCAAGGTCTGACTACGGAACCAGAATAAAAGAAGACTACCCCAAATGCTACACAGATCCCCGATCGACCCCAACTAGGCTCCACTACTGATCAACTAGAACGAAACAACACAAAGGACAAGTTGTTCATCGAGCTCCTCCTTGAGCTTGGTTGAGTCACCTGCACGGTATCATCGGCACCTGCAAACTAGTTTTGGAAGTATCTGTGAGCCACGGGGACTCAGCAATCTCGCACCCTCGCGATCAAGACTATTTAAGCTTATAGGAAGGGTAAAAGGTATGAGGAGTAGCTGCAGCAAGCGACTAGCATATATGGTGGCTAACATACGCAAATGAGAGCGAGAAGAGAAGGCAAAGCACGATCGAGAAACTATGATCAAGAAGTGATCCTAGAACAACCTACATCAAGCATAACTCCAACACCGTGTTCACTTCCCGGACTCCGCCGAAAAGAGACCATCACGGTTACACACGCGGTTGATGCATTTTAATTAAGGTCAACTTCAGGTTTTCTACAACCAGACGTTAACAAATTCCCATCTGCCCATAACCGCGGGCACAGCTTCCGAAAATTCAAATCCCTGCAGGGGTCCCAACTTAGCCCATCACAAGCTCTCACGGTCAACGAAGGATATTCCTTCTAGCGGGAAGACCCGATCAGACTCAGAATCCCGGTTACAAGACATTTCGACAGGGTAAAACTAAACCAGCAACACCGCCCGAATGTGCCGACAAATACTGATAGGAGCTGCACATATCTCTTTCTCACGGCACACTCAGATTGTCCTAGGTACGGGTAGGCCAGCCCAGAGTTGCCCCTGGTGGCCACCAGCAGCTGACAGGTTGGACCAACACT
>NC_057812.1:725073088-725091341 GCF_018294505.1 Triticum aestivum | reverse complement strand
GACCCTTGAGTCTGCAGAACCCAAGGGAAAGAAAAGGGGTAGGTGGCGAATGGTAAAACCAATGTTGGGCATTGCTGGAGGAGTATTACTCAAGGCGAACTGTCAAAGGGTTCCCATTATTACCCAACCGCGTAAGGAACGCAAAATCCGGGAACATAACACCGATATGACGGAAACTAGGGCGGCAAGAGTGGAATAAAACACCAGGCATAAGACCGAGCCTTCCACCCTTTACCAAGTATATAGATGCATTAATTAAATAAGATATATTGTGATATCCCAACAAGTAAACATGTTCCAACAAGGAATCACATCTCCATGTTCCAACAAGGAACAAACTTCAATCTTCACCTGCAACTAAGAAGGCTATAAGAGGGGCTGAGCAAAGCTGTAACATAGCCAAACAATGGTTTGCTAGGACAAGGTGGGTTAGAGGCTTGGTTCAACAATATAGGAGGCATGATAAGCAAGTGGTAGGTATCGTAGCATAGGCATAGCAAAAGAGCGAGCATTTAGCAAGCAAAGATAGAAGTGATTTCGAGGGTATGGTCATCTTGCCTGAGATCCCGCAAGGAAGAAGAATGAGTCCATGAAGAAGACAAACGGACGTAGTCGAACGGTTCCTCACAAACGCGACGTTATCGGAACCAACCCGAAGAAGCAACACCGGAAAAGAGAAAACAACCTAGTAAACAACCACCACATAGACATGGCACGATGCGCAAACAAGAATGATGCATGTCTGGTTTAAAGAGGGCATGGCATGGCAAACTGGAACAAACAACACTACAAATTAAGTGGAGCTCAATATGCAACGAGTTGCATATTGAAAGAACACCACATGCCTTATTTAGTTCTCTCTCATTTATGTACCCAACAATATTAAATGTTGTTAGCATGGCAAGAGGTGAAGCATGATGAAACTATCTAATCTAGGCAAGTTTAAATGAGGCCGGAACAACAAACAACAATTCCGGAAACTCCTCATATGCATATATTAGGTTTGGTACTGTTGTGCCCTAAACATAATTTTAGAGTTGTTAAACATGCAAAGTGATGCCACCATGTTAAACTAGGCAAAATTCTACCCCATTTACATATAAAGTTTGTTAGGTTTGGAGCTACGGTTGTTATGAATTAAAGCATTTTAACATGACATAGAGCAAAAATTAATCAAACACCATTTTAAACATTTTAAACATAGAAGAAAGTTGGATATAATTAAACTACACAAATTTCTGAGCACTTTACATATATGAAGTTTTTACGTATGATGCACAGTTCTGGAGTTATTAAATGCATGATCATGAGGGTTTTTCTGCAAATCTCCCAACTCTGGGTAATTAGCTAAAATCGCAGGCAGGAAAAAACACAATACGGGCCGAAACTAAGCAGAGGTCCAACAGAACAGAAAAAAAGGAGGCGCTGGTGGTGTCCTCACCATGGGCCTCGGCCCGGTTCAGTGGAGGAGGAGGTAGGCCGCGAAGGGGCAAGCTGGGACTGGAGGCTGCTGGTCTAGGCGCAGTCATCAGGCGCTGGTGCTGGGCCGGATCTGGTAGGAAGCAGGCCAGCTAGGTGACTTGGGGAGGCATGGGCGCGGTCAACGCTCGTGGGCGCTGGATCAGAGCAGGTCGACGCGGACGAAGTCACATCGCTTGATGCAGAGGAACAGGAGGCAGAGGCAAGGCGGCGCCATGGGACTTGAGAGTGATGCTGATCCGGCGATGACGGCGCAACGACGGGAGGCCGGGAACGGGCGGCGGCGCTCCAGGGTTGCAGGATTTGACGACCTCCATCCATGGCAGCTCAAGGTCGGTGACGCTGGGTGGCCTCTGGGAGACAGAGAGCTCCAAATGAGAGAGAGAAAAACGGGAAAAGAGGAAGGGAATGAGAAGGGCAGCGAGAGGGGTCCTGATAGAGGTGGTTGCCGGCATCGACGAGGGACTCGATCGGGAGATCCTCTCCCGTTCCTGATCGACGAGTCTGTCGCGAGAGGTGGCCTCGATCCGATCTGGATCGAGCGCTGCAGAAGGCTCGGGCGCGCTGATGGTTGTCGGATCCCCATCTGGCGGACACAGATGGATGGGTGGGAGGCTGGATCTGTGCCGGATTCGATTGGTGGTGGAGGAAGAACGAGGAGAGGGCTGGTCTGGCGGCGGTGAAGGGACAGATCCCCTAGGGATTAGGGTTTGACTAGAGTTTGGACCGGTGAATATATACAGCAGGTGGACTAGGCTTAGGGGCTACCTCGTCCCTCCGATTGTAATCGTACGGTCGCGAAAAATAGGTTAGCTAGCCCAAAGAGAAAAACGGAGACATTTTGTAGATGTTTGGGGATGATCCGGACACGACGGTGACGACTTCTCGGGTCGGGTCCGGGTAAGTTTCGGACGCGCACGAGAGGTCTATGCACGGCGCAAAGAGGGGTAGGCTGGGCCTAGGAGGACTATGGAGAGCGGTTTGGTCTGAGAAGAGAGGGGAGAGATGCAGCCCGGCATGGTTTCCGGAGATCGAAAACGTCCGACGTTAGACCGGCTATACTGCCGCTATAGTTATCCGTTGGGGCATCAAACGATCTCCGAATGCGATGAAACTTGACAGGCGGTCTATCTACACTATAATAAGACCACACGTCAACTCTCATCCCATTCCGAGAACATTTTCCGGCCACTTATAAAATACTATTTCGGACATGCCGCGGGCGCATGCAAGTGTGTCTGGGCTCAGAACGGACAACGGAAGGAACAAGGAGACCGGGACGGATGCAAGTTTTGAAAACATGATGATGCAATGTACATGATGACATGATAAAATGTAACACGCAAGCGAATGACATGGAAACGGTAGCGGATAACTCGAAGACACCTGGCGCATCGGTCTCGGGGCGTTACACTGTCGGTGTCAAAACCGGTGCATCTCGGGTAGGGGGTCCCGAACTATGCGTCTAGGCGGATGGTAACAGGAGGCAGGGGACTCGATGTTTTACCCAGGTTCGGGCCCTCTTGATGGAGGTAAAACCCTATGTCCTGCTTGATTAATTCTTGATGATATGGGTATTACAAGAGTTGATCTACCACGAGATTGGAGAGGCTAAACCCTGGAGGCTAGCCTATGGTATGATTGTTGTTGTCCTACGGACCTAAACCCTCCGGTTTATATAGACACCGGAAGGGGCTAGGGTTACACAAGGTCGGTTACAAAGGAGGAGATATACATATCCGTATTGCCTAGCTTGCCTTCCACGCCTAGTAGAGTCCCATCCGGACATGGGACGAAGTCTTCAATCTTGTATCTTCATAGTCCAACAGTCCGGCTGAAGGATATAATCCGGCTGTCCGGATACCCCCTAATCCTGGACTCCCTCAGTAGCCCCAAAACCAGGCTTCAATGACGAAGAGTCTGGCGCGTAGTATTGTCTTCGGCATTGCACGGCGGGTTCTTCTCCAATTTCCAAGTGTTTGTAAGCAGTGTCCGGCCCCATAAGTGTTGAACCTCTTGGCTTCTGTGCCCAATAAGGGCTATCTCCCATGCGTCGAATGAATACGAGGCGCCAGGGAATTTTTACATTTTCCCCCCTAGCCAGATAAATAAATTGTCTATTAAAGGGATAGGGATTCTTAGATCCGATCCACACCATCCTCCACTCAGCGAGAATCCATCAGAGCTCGTATCGGAAAGATCTATTCCAGCATGGCCGACCTCCACAGCTCCTCCTCCCACCCCTGCAGCCCTAAGCCCGGTGATTGGGAGAGGTGTTCAGTCCGACATAGTCGATTGGGCGAACTGCAGACCAAGGGATTTCTCCCTCCGGTGTATATGGTGCCCGTTCGAGCCGGGCTTGCCACCTACAATGGCGGGGAGCAAGCGGAGAGCTTTCACTGTCCCTCCATAGGGGAACGGGTCTGCCTTGTTCCTTATTTACTAAGGGGACTCGGATTTCCAATTCATTCGTTCCTTCGCGGGCTCCTGGAGTTCTACGGCCTACACTTACACAATTTCGCCCCTGCCTCCATTCTACATATCGCTGGCTATGTTGCTCTCTACGAGTTGTTCCTGGGCTGCGAGGCTCACTCCGAGCTGTGGAAAAGGCTATTTTGCCTCGTCCCTCGCACACAGAGGGGATCACTTTATCAACTGGGCGGAGCCGAAATATGGCGCATCGCCGATACCGGATACCTGTCCGGTACCCCGAAGAAGTCGTCCGAAGACTGGCCTTCAGAATGGTTTTATATGGAGGACGTTCCCCTTCCGGACCCTATTCGGCGGGGTCTTCCTGAGTTCAACAATGCTCCTCTGAAGAAGCGCCGATGTTGGCTCCCACGGAGCCCCCAGGTGGAAGACAACAGAGAAGTCCTCTATCTGATGAACCGGATCAAAGCACTGGCTCAATCAGGATTGACAATAATCGAAGTTATGTCGATTTGCATAATGCGGGGAGTGCAACCACTTCAATACCGTGGGCACCCCTTGTGGTGTTTCAACAGGGCGCATGACGCCGCCCTCTACAGGCGTAAGGGTCCGGGCGATGCCGCCGCTTTAGCAAAAATTATGTCCAAATTGTTCAAGGGAGAGGAGGAGGAGTTCACCCGCATCAAGCCACGGGATGGATTCTCCATGTACAGTCCTCCAAGCTGGGTAAGCTATATCCCCTTACTTCCATTTTCCCGCATTCTTTGTCGTAAGTATTCACCTTGCCAGTTTGCGGTAGGAACTGCAAAAAGCCGTAAAGGAGGTTAGCAGCCCCTCTCCACAACCGCAGGACCCTGACCGGGCCCTCGACTCCAGACTTGAAGAAGATTCGGTTATCTTCATGGAGATGATAGACCGGCAGTTCTATCAGTTAAGCTGCGATGACGCCATGGTGGCCATTATGGCCGACTATCCCGGACTGCTCCCTGCATCGTACGTAAGAAAAACCAAAAATCCCAACTCCAAAAACTAGGATCCCCTTTTAAACACTTCACCCACCATATACACATGGCATTTTTACAGGGAAGGCATTCGGGACGCCCTGCGGAACCCGCAGCAACTCGCCAACAAGAGGCGCCGAGCCCGGGTAGGCCAAACAGGAAGGCGGTCAGGACAGAGACGCCGGCGCAAAGGTATAAAAACCCCGCTCCGTGGTTGTCGTCTTTCAGAAATGTAATGACACCTGTGTTTCTTTAATAGAAAAAACTCTCGCCGAAATATATCCGGCGATGTTGCCGATCACGCCTCCACCAGTCGGGCGCGAGGACCGGACATAGAGGCGGAAGCCAATATGGTGCAGGCGCCGGATAATCCCCCTACAGAGGATGCAGATAGAATATCCGCTACTAACTCAGAAGTGGAAAGCGCCATGAATCATAGGCGCCGCCCGGCCGTATTCCGTGACGCTTGTTTCTCACCAGAGGCATTTCATGCCTTTAATTCCGGAGAGGCGTACCTCCGTGCTGCTCAAGATGGTCTAGCCAGAGCCACGGATCAGTATGTAAAGGATGTACAGGTGAGTAAATCTGGCGATTTATATGTATCAGTAGCCCCTGAGACTTGAAACAGTTAGCAGGACTGATTTAAGGATCATCTTTATTGTGTAGGTTCTTACAGAGAAGAATACTAGGCTGTCCCAGGAGCTGGAGGAATGCAAGACCCAACTGCGGGCCGCTGTTGCCGCATTGCAGGAACTGAAAAAGCCTCCCGCTAGTAACATTTACTTTAAAGAATGATGGTTACCACATAGTGTGCGGCGGGGCTGCAGATCTAACAATAGATTTTGCAGATGAATTCGGAGAAAATCCGGGGGACCAGCATGTCGTGCGACAGCTAGAGGCTGCCAAACGCGTGCTGACTGAGGTTAGGCGGGAGAAAAACAATCTCCTAGACACCAATGTCAAGCTGGGCGTGGAACTAAAAGACATTCGAGCCCAGCTTGCAGACTCCGAGAAGGAGAAAAAGCGGCTTCGACAGGTGATGCAGGAGAAAAAGCGGTGTGGCTTTCAGTAAGTGCTTGAACGAATCCTTTTGAAGAAGTTCGGCGAATAAGTCGATTAATAGCATTATGTCTGTAGGTATGCTGACGGGTCGTCCTACGGAGGAAATGCCCGAGTCTGCAGGTGATCTTCTATCCGAGCTCTCGCATCTGCACGGACAAGTTCGGCAGGTGATGCAAGGTGTTGCCCAGGCCTTGTGGCCATCCGCCTCCCTGCCAGAAGGCATTGCAGAGCTTACGGAGAAGCTCAAGGGAGCACAGCGTCGCTTCCGATTATCTAGCCTCTGTTTTGGTTGTGTTTTTGTGTTTAATTAGTGTTTGTGCCAAGTAGAACCGTTGGGAAGACTTGGGGAAAGTCTTTTTGATCTTGCTGTAAAAAACAGAAACTTTAGCGCTCACAAGAATTGCTGCCATTTTTTATTTGAGAATGCTATTTAGTTAATTATTTTTTCAGATGATTAATATATAAATTACTCACGTCCATCAATTTATTTTAGAATTTTTGGGGTTCCATAAGTTTGCGTTAGTTACAGATTACTACAGACTGTTCTGTTTTTGACAGATTCTGTTTTTCGTGTGTTGTTTCCTTATTTTGATGAATCTATGGCTAGTAAAAGAGTTTATAAACCATAGAGAAGTTGGAAGAAAGTAGGTTTAACACCAATATAAATAAAGAATGAGTTCATTACAGTAACTTGAAGTGGTGTTTTGTTTTCTTTTGGTAACGGCGCTCACGAGATTTTCTATTTAAGTTTTGTGTTGTGAAGTTTTCAAGTTTTGGGTAAAGATTTGATGGATTATGGAACAAGGAGTGGCAAGAGCCTAAGATTGGGTATGCCCATGGCACCCCAAGATAATATGCAAGGACACCAAAAAGGCTAAGCTTGGGGATGCCCCGGAAGCCATCCCCTCTTTTGTGTTCGTCTATCGGTAAATTTACTTGGAGCTATATTTTTATTCGCCACATGATATGTGTTTTGCTTGGAGCGTCTTGTATGATTTGAGTCTTTGATTTTTAGTTTACCACAATCATCCTTGTTGTACACAACTTTGGAGAGAGACACACATGAATTGGAATTTATTAGAATACTCTATGTGCTTCACTTATATATTTTGAGCTATATAGTTTTTCCTCTAGTGCTTCACTTATATCTTTTAGAGCACGGCGGTGGTTCTATTTTATAGAAATAATTGATCTCTCATGCTTCAATTATATTATTTTGAAGTCCTTTCGAACAACATGGAAATAATAAAATAAATTCATACAAGTGCATTGAATACTAAGAGAAGTTTGGTACTTGATGATTGTTTTGAGATATGGAGATGGTGATATTAGAGTCATGCTAGTTGAGTAGTTGTGAATTTGAGAAATACTTCTGTTGAAGTTTGTGATTCCCGTAGCATGCACGTATAGTGAACCATTATGTGATGAAGTCGGAGCATGATTTATTTGTTGATTGCCTTCCTTATTGTTGGGGAACGTAGTAATTTCAAAAAAATCCTACGCACATGCAAGATCATGGTGATGCATAGCAACGAGAGGGGAGAGTGTGTCCACGTACCCTCGTAGACCAAAAGCGGAAGCGTTAGCACATCGCGGTTGACGTAGCTATATGTCTTCACAATCCGACCGATCAAGTACCGAACGCACGGCACCTCCGAGTTCTGCACACGTTCAACTCGATGACGTCCCACGAACTCCGATCCAGTCGAGCTTTGAGGTAGAGTTCCGTTAGCATGATGGCGTGGTGACGCATGATGTTCTACCGACGCAGGGCTTCTCCTAAGCACCGCTACGATATTATCGAGGTGGATTATGGTGGAGGAGGGCACCGCACACGGCTAAGAGATCCAAGAGATCAATTGTTGTGTCTCCAAGGGGTGCCTCCCTTCCCGTATATAAATGAGTGGAGGAGCGGGAGGGGGCCGACCACCCTAGGCGCACCCCATGAGGAGTCCTACTCCCACCGGGAGTAGGACTCGCCCCTTCCATGTGGGAGTAGGAGAGGAGAGGATAGGAGAGAGAGGGGGAAATGAAAGGGGGGCGCCGCACTGCCTCCTTGTCCAATTTGGACTGGGGGGAAGGCGGCGCGCGGCTTCCCTTGGCCGCCCCCCCTCTTCTCCACTAGGGCTCAATAGGCCCATTAGTCTCCCCGTTGGTTTCCGGTAACCCCCGGTACTCTCGTATATGCCCGAAACTGCCCGAAACCATTCTGGTGTCCGAACATAGTCGTCCAATATATCGACCTTTACGTCTCAATCATTTCGAGACTCCTTGTCATGTCCGTGATCACATCCGGGACTCCGAACTACCTTCGGTACATCAAAACACATAAACTCATAATATAACCGTCATCGAACTTTAAGCGTGCGGACCCTATGGGTCAATAACCAATAGCGGAACCTGGATGCTCATATTGGCTCCCACATATTCTATGAAGATCTTTATCGGTCAAACCGCATAACAACATACGTTGTTCCCTTTGTCATCGGTATGTTACTTGCCCAAGATTCGATCGTCGGTATCTCAATACCTAGTTCAATCTCGTTACCGGCAAGTCTCTTTACTCGTTCCGTAATACATCATCCCGCAACTAACTCATTAGTTACAATGCTTGCAAGGCTTATAGTGATGTGTATTACCGAGTGGGCCTAGAGATACCTCTCCGACGATCAGAGTGACAAATCCTAATATTGAAATACGCCAACTCAACAAGTACCTTCAGAGACACCTGTAGAGCACCTTTATAATCACCCAGTTACGTTGTGACGTTTGGTAGCACACAAAGTGTTCCTCCGGTAAACGGGAGTTGCATAATCTCATAGTCGTAGGAACATGTATAAGTCATGAAGAAAGCAATAGCAACATACTAAACGATCAATTGCTAAGCTAACGGAATGGGTCAAGTCAATAACATCATTCTCCTAATGATGTGATCCCATTAATCAAATGACAACTCATGTCTATGGTTAGGAAACTTAGCCATCTTTAATTAACGAGCTAGTCAAGTAGAGGCATACTAGTGACACAATGTTTGTCTATGTATTCACACATGTATTATGTTCCGGTTAATATAATTATAGTATGAATAATAAACATTTATCATGAGATAAGGAAATAAATAATAACTTTATTATTGCCTCTAGGGCATATTTCCTTCAGTCTCCTACTTGCACTAGAGTCAATAATCTAGTTCACATCTTTATGTGATTAGTTCACATCTCCATGTGACTAATACCCAAAGGGTTTACTAGATTCAATAATCTAGTTCACATTGCTATGTGATTAACACCCAAAGAGTGATCATGTTTTGCTTGTGATAGAAGTTTATCCTACGGGTCTGCAACATTCAGATCCGTATGTATTTCGCAAATTTCTATGTCTACAATGCTCTGCACGGAGCTACTCTAGCTAATTTCTCCCACTTTCAATATGTATCTAGATCAAGAATTAGAGTCATCTAGATTGATGTAAAAGCTTGCATCGACGTAACTCTTTACGATGAACTCTTTTATCACCTCCATAACCAAGAAATATTTCCTTAGTCCTCTAAGGATATTTTTTTGACCGCTGTCCAGTGATCTACTCCTAGATCACTATTGTACTCCCTTGCCAGAAAGATGGTAAGGTATACAATAGGACTGGTAAACAGCATAGCATACTTTATAGAACCTATGACTGAGGCATAGGGAATGACTTTTCATTCTTTTTCTATTTTCTGTTGTGGTTGGGTTTTGAGTCTTTACTCAACTTCACACCTTGCAACACAGGCAAGAACTCCTTCTTTGACTGTTCCATTTTGAACTACTTCAAAATCTTGTCAAGGTATGTACTCATTGAAAAAACTAATCAAGCGTATTGATCTATCTCTATAGATCTTCATGCTCAATGTGTAAGCAGCTTCATCGAGGTCTTTCTTTGAAAAACTCCTTTCAAATACTCCTTTATGCTTTCCAGAAAATTCTATATTATTTCCGATCAACAATATGGCATTCAGATATACTCCAACTCACTTTCAGAAATGATGTAGTGCTCCCACTCACTTTCTTGTAAAAAACAGGCTTCACCGCAAGTCTGTATAAAACCATATGCTTTGATCACTTTATCAAAGAAAATATTCCAACTTTCGAGATGCTTGCACCAGTCCATAGATGGATCGTTGGAGCTTGCTCACTTTGTTAGCACCTTTAGGATCGACAAAACCTCCTTGTTGTATCATATACAACTCTTCTTTAAGAAATCCATTAAGGAATGCAGTTTTGACATCCATTTGCCAGATTTCATAAAATGTGGCAATTGCTAACATGATTCGGACAGACTTTTAAGCATCGATACGAGTGAGAAAATCTCATTGTAGTCAACACCTTGAACTTGTCGAAAACATTTTGCGACAATTTGAGCTTTGTAGATAGTAACACTACTATCAGCGTCCGTCTTCCTCTTGAAGATCCATTTATTCTTAATGACTAACGGATCATCAGGCAAGTCAATCAAAGTCCATACTTTGTTCTCATACATGGATCCCATCTCAGATTTCATGGCCTCAAGCCATTTCACGGAATCTGGGCTCATCATCCCTTCCTCATAGATTGTAGGTTCGTCATGGTCAAGTAACATGACCTCCAGAACAGGATTACCGTACCACTCTGGTGTGGATCTCACTCTGGTTGACCTACGAGGTTCGGTAGTAACTTGATCTGAAGTTGTATGATCATCATCATTAGCTTCCTCACTAATTGGTGTAGGAGTCACAGAAACCGATTTCTGTGATGAATTACTTTCCAATTCGGGAGAAGGTACAATTACCTCATCAAGTTCTAGTTTCCTCCCACTCACTTCTTACGAGAGAAACTCCTTCTATAGAAAGGATCCATTCTTAGCAACGAATGTCTTGCCTTCGGATCTGTGATAGAAGGTGTACCCAACTATCTCCTTTGGGTATCCTATGAAGACACTTCTCCGATTTGGGTTTGAGCTTATCAGGATGAAACTTTTTTACATAAGCATTGCAACCCCAAACTTTAAGAAAAGACAACTTGGATTTCTTGCCAAACCATCGTTCATAAGGTGTCGTCTCAACGGATTTAGATGGTTCCCTATTTAACGTGAATGCAGCTGTCTCTAATGCATAACCCCAAAACGATAGTGGTAAATCGGTAAGAGACATTATAGATTGCGCTATATCTAATATAGTACGGTTACGATGTTCGGACACACCATTACGCTGTGGTGTTCTAGATGGCGTGAGTTGCGAAACTATTCCGCATTGTTTCAAATGAAGACCAAACTCGAAACTCAAATATTCTCCTCCATGATCAGATCGTAGAAGCTTTATTTTCTTGTTACGATGATTTTCCACTTCACTCCAAAATTATATGAACTTTTCAAATGTTTCAGACTTATGTTTCATTAAGTAGATATACACATATCTGCTCAAATCATCTGTGAAGGTCAGAAAATAACGATACCCGCCGCGAGCCTCAACACTCATTAGACGTCATACATTAGTATGTATTATATCCAATAACTCAGTTGCTCGCTCCATTGTTCTGGAGAACGGAGTCTTAGTCATCTTTGCCCATGAGGCATGGTTTGCAAGCATCAACTGATTCATAATAAAGTGATTCGAAAAGCCCATCAGCATGGATTTTCTTCATGCGCTTTACACCAATATGACCTAAACGGCAGTGCCACAAATAAGTTGCACTATCATATTGACTTTGCATCTTTTGGCTTCAATATTATGAATATGTGTATCACTACGATCGAGATTCAACAAACAATTTTCATTCCGTGTATAACCATAGAAGGTTTTATTCATGTAAACAGAATAACAATTATTCTCTAACTTAAATGAATAACCTTATTGCAATAAACATGATCAAATCATATTCATCCTCAACGCAAACACCAAATAACACTTATTTAGGTTCAACACTAATCTCGAGAGTATAGGGAGTGTGCGCTAATGATCATATCATTAACTACTTCCAACACCCATCGTTACTTCACCATTAACTAGTCTCTGTTCATTCCGCAACTCCTGTTTCAAGTTACTAATTTTTAGCAACCAAACAAGTATCAAATACCCAGGGGCTACTATGAACACTAGTAAGGTACACGTCAATAACCTGTATGTCAAATATACCCTTTTTCACTTTGCCATCTTTCTTATCTACCAAATATTCAGGGCATTTACGCTTCTTCACGGAAGTAACAACTTGCTTGCCATTGTACATGAAGTTCCCTTTCTTTCCCTTTGCCCTTTTCTTGAAACTAGTGGTCTTGTTAATCATCAACACTTGATGCACTTTCTTGATTTCTACCTTCATCGATTTCATCATCATGAAAAGCTCGGGAATCATTTTCGTCATCCCTTGCATACTATAGTTCATCATGAATTTCTACTAACTTGGTGATGGTGACTAGAGAATTCTGTCAATCACTATTTTATCTGGAAGATTAACTCCCACTTGATTCAAGCAATTGTAGTACCTAGACAATCTGAGCACATGCTCATTGCTTGAGCTATTCTCCTCCATCTTTTAGATATAGAACTTTGTTGGAGACTTCATATCTCTCAACTCGGGTATTTGCTTGAAATATTAACTTCAACTCCTGGAACATCTCATATGATCCATGACATTCAAAATGTCTTTGAAGTCCCGATTCTAAGCTGTTAAGCATGGTGCAATAAACTATCAAGTAGCCATCATATTGAGCTAGCCAAACGTTCATAACGTCTGCATCTGCTCCTGCAATAGGTCTTTCACCTGGTGGTGCATCAAGGACATAATTCTTCTGTGCAGCAATGACGATAATCCTCAGATGACGGATCCAATCCGCATCATTTCTACTAACATCTTTCAACTTAGTTTTCTCTAGGAACATATCAAAAATAAAACAGAGGAGCTAAATGCGAGCTATTGATCTACAACATAGATATGCTAACACTACCAGGACTAAGTTTATGATAAATTAAAGTTCAATTAATCATATTACTTAAGAACTCCCACTGAGATAGACATCCCTCTAATCATCTAAGTGATCACGTGATCCATATCAACTAAACCATGTTCGATTATCACGTGAGATGGAGCAGTTTTCAATGGTGAACATCACTATGTTGGTCATATCTACTATATGATTCACGCTCGACCTTTCAGTATCAGTGTTCCTAGGCAATACTGGCTGGCACCCGTTGTAGATGAACGTAAAGCTTACCACACCTGATCATCACGTGGTGTCTCGGCACGACGAACTTTGGCAACGGTGCATACTCAGGGAGAACATTTTTATCTTGAAATTTAGTGAGAGATCATCTTATAATGCTACCGTCAATCAAAGCAAAATAAGATGCATAAAAGATAAACATCACATGCAATCAAAATATGTGACATGATATGGCCATGACACCATGATCTCCATCATCTTGATCTATATCAATGTGTCTTCACATGGTCGTTTCGCCAACTATTGCTCTTGCAACTATTGCTATCGCATAGCGATAAAGTAAAGCAATTATTTGGCGCTTGCATCTTATGCAATAAAGAGACAACCATAAGGCTTCTGCCAATTGCCGATAACTTCAACAAAACATCATTATCTCATACAACAACTTATATCTCATCACGTCTTGACCATATCACATCACAACATGCCCTATGAAAACAAGTTAGACATCCTCTACTTTGTTGTTGCAAGTTCTACGTGGCTGCTACGGGCTGAGCAAGAACCGTTCTTACCTATGCATCAAAACCACAATGATAGTTCGTCAAGTTAGTTTTGTTTTAACCTTCTCAAGGACCGGGCGTAGCCCCACTCGGTTCAAGTAAAGTTGGAGAAACTGACACCTGCCAGCCATCTGTGTGCAAAGCACGTCGGTAGAACCAGTCTCGCGTAAGCGTACGCGTAATATCGGTCAAGGCCGCTTCATCCAACAATACTGCCGAACCAAAGTATGACATGCTGGTAAGCAGTATGAGTTGTATCGCCCACAACTCAATTGTGTTCTACTCGTGCATATAACATCTACGCATAAACCTGGCTCGGATGCCACTATTGGGGAACATAGTAATTTCAAAAAGTTCCTACACACATGCAAGATCATGGTGATGCATAGCAACGAGAGGGGAGAGTGTGTCCACGTACCCTCCTAGACCGAAAGCGGAAGCATTAGCACAATGCGGCTGATGTAGCTGTACGTCTTCACAATCCGACCGATCAAGTACCGAACGCACGGCACCTCCGAGTTCTGCACACGTTCAACTCGATGATGTCCCTCAAACTCCGATCCAGCCGAGCTTTGAGGGAGAGTTCCGTAAGCACGACGGCGTGGTGACGATGATGATGTTCTACCGACGCAGGGCTTCGCCTAAGCACCGCTATGATATTATCGGGGTGGATTATGGTGGAGGGGGGCACCGCACACGGCTAAGAGATCCAAGAGATCAATTGTTGTGTCTCCAAGGGGTGCCTCCCTCCCCGCATATAAAGGAGTGGAGGAGGGGGAGGGGGCTGACCACCCTAGGGGCGCCCCATGAGGAGTCCTACTCCCACCGGGAGTAGGACTCCCCCCTTCCATGTGGGAGTAGGAGAGGAGAGGAAAGGAGAGAGAGGGGAAAGGAAAGGGGGGCATGCGGCTGCCCTTGGCCGCCCCTCCTCTTCTCCACTAGGGCCCAATAGGCCCATTAGTCTCCTCGGGGGGTGCCGGTAACCCCCTGGTACTCCAGTATATGCCCGAAACTCCCCGAAACCATTCCGGTGTCCGAACATAGTCGTCCGATACATCGATCTTTACATCTCTATCATTTCGAGACTCCTCGTCATGTCCGTGATCACATCCGGGACTCCGAACTACCTTCGGTACATCCAAACACATAAACTTATAATATAACCGCCATTGAACATTAAGCGTGCGGACCCTACGGGTTCGAGAACTATGTAGACATGACCGAGACATGTCTCCGGTCAATAACGAATAGCGGAACCTAGATGCTCATATTGGCTCCCACATATTCTATGAAGATCTTTATCGGTCAAACTGCATAACAACATATGTTGTTCCCTTTGTCATTGGTATGTTACTTGCCCGAGATTCGATCGTCGGTATCTCAATACGTAGTTCAATCTCATTACCGATAAGTCTCTTTACAAATTCCGTAATACATCATCCCGCAACTAACTCATTAGTTACAATGCTTGCAAGGCTTATAGTGATGTGTATTGCCGAGTGGGCCCAGAGATACCTCTCCGATGATCGGAGTAACAAATCCTAATCTCGAAATACGCCAACTCAACAAGTACCTTCGGAGACACTTGTAGAGCACCTTTATAATCAGCCAGTTACTTTGTGACGTTTGGTAGCACATAAAGTTTTCCTCCAGTAAACGGGAGTTGCATAATCTCATAGTCATAGGAACATGTATAAGTCCTGAAGAAAGCAATAGCAACATACTAAACGATCAAGTGCTAAGCTAACGGAATGGGTCAAGTCAATCACATCATTCTCCTAATGATGTGATCCCGTTAATCAGATGACAACTCATGTCTATGGTTAGGAAACTTAACCATCTTTGATTAACGAGCTAGTCAAGTAGAGGCATACTAGTGACACTATGTTTGTCTATGTATTCACACATGTATTATGTTTCCGGTTAATACAATTCTAGCATCAATAATAAACATTTATCATGAAATAAGGAAATAAATAATAACTTTATTATTGCCTCTAGGGCATATTTCCTTCACTTATGAGTGGCGGTCGGGGACGAGCGATTGTCTTTTCCTACCAATCTATCCCCCTAGGAGCATGCGCATAGTACTTTGTTTCGATAACTAATAGATTTTTGCAATAAGTATGTGAGTTCTTTTTGATTAATGTTGATTCCATGGACTATACGCACCCTCACCCTTCCACATTTGCTAGCCTCTCTAGTACCGCGCAACATTCGCCGGTACAATAAACCCACCATGTACCTTCCTCAAAGCAGCCACCATACCTACCTATTATGGCATTTCCATAGGCATTCCGAGATATATTGCCATGCAACTTTCCACCATTCCGTTTGCTATGACACGCTTCATCATTGTCATATTGCTTTGCATGATCCTGTAGTTGACATCGTATTTGTGGCAAAGCCACCATTCAAATTTTTTTAATACATGTCACTCTTGATTCATTGCATATCCCGGTACACTGCCGGAGGCATTCACATAGAGTCATATTTTGTTCTAAGTATTGAGTTGTAATTCTTGAGTTGTAAGTAAAAAGAAGTGTGATGATCATCATTATTAGAGCATTGTCCCAATGAGGAAATGATGATGGAGACTATGATTCCCCCACAAGTCGGGATGAGACTCCGGACGAAAAATTAAAAAAATTAAAAAAGAGGCCAAAAACAAAAAAGAAGAAGAAAGCCCAAATAAAAAAATAAAATGAGAGAAAAAGGGAGAAGGGACAATGTTACTATCCTTTTTCCACACTTGTTCTTCAAAGTAGCACCATGATCTTCATGATAAAGAGTGTCCTATGTTGTCACTTTCATAAACTAGTGGGAATTTTACATTATAGAACTTGGCTTGTATATTCCAATGACGGGCTTCCTCAAATTGCCCTAGGTCTTCGTGAGAAAGCAAGTTGGATGCACACCCACTTAGTTTCTTTTGTTGAGCTTTCATACACTTATAGCTCCAGTGCATCCGTTGCATGGTAATCCCTACTCACTCACATTGATATCTATTGGTGGGCATCCCCATAGCCCATTGATACGCCTAGTTGATGTGAGACTATCTTCTCCTTTTTTGTCTAATCCACAACCACCATTCTATACCACCATAGTGCTATATCCATGGCCCACGCTCATATATTGCGTGAAGATTGAAAAAGTTTGAGAACATCAAAAGTATGAAACAATTGCTTGGCTTGTCATCGGAGTTGTGCAAAATTTAATATTTTGTGTGATGAAGATTGAGCATAGCCAGACTATATGATTTTGTAGGGATAACTTTCTTTGGCCATGTTATTTTGAGAAAATATGATTGCTTAGTTAGTATGCTTGAAGTATTATTATTTCTATGTCAATATTAAACTTTTATCTCGAATCTTTCGGATCTGAACATTTATGCCACATTAAAGAAAAATTACATTGAGAAATATATCAGGAAGCATTCCACATCAAAAATTCTTTTCTTTATCATTTACCTACTCGAGGATGAGCAGGAATTAAACTTGGGGATGCTGATACGTTTCCAACGTATCTATAATTTTTGATTGCTCCATGCTATTATATTATCTATTTTGGATGTTAATGGGCTTATTTTTACACTTATATTATTTTTGGGACTAACCTTTTAACGGGAGGCCCAGCCCAAATTGCTGTTTTTTTCTTCATATTTTATTGTTTCCCCGAAAAGGAATATCAATCAGAGTCCAAACGGAATGAAACCTTCGGGAACATGATTTTCTCAATGAACGTGATCCAGGAGACTTGGAGTAGGCGTTAAGAAACAACCGAGGAGGCCACGAGGTAGGGGGCGCGCCTACCCCCCTGGGCGCGCCCTCCACCCTCGCGGGCCCCTCGTTGCTCCACCGACGTACTTCTTCCTCCTATATATATCCACGTATCCCCCAAACATCCAGGAGCACCACGAAAACCTAATTCCACTGCTGCAACCTTATGTACCCAGGAGATCCCATCTTGGGGCCTTTTCCGGAGCTCCGCCGGAGGGGGCATTGATCACGGAGGGCCTCTACATCAACTCCATGGCCTCTCTGATAATGTGTGAGCAGTTTACTTCAGACCTTCAGGTCCATAGCTAGTATCTAGATGGCTTCTTCTCTCTCTTTGGATCTCAATACAAAGTTCTCCTCGATTCTCTTGGAGATCTATTCGATGTAATCTTGTTTTGCGGTGTGTTTGTCGAGATCTGATGAATTGTGGGTTTATGATCAAGTTTATCTATGAACAATATTTGTATCTTTTCTGAATTCTTTTATGTATGATTGGCTTATCTTTGAAAGTCTTTTTGAATTATCAGTTTGTTTTGGCCTACTAGATTGATCTTTCTTGCAATGGCAGAAGTGCTTAGCTTTTGGTTCAATCCTGCGGTGCTCGATCCAAGTGACAGCAAGGGAAACGACATGTATTGTATTATTTCCATCGAGGATAAAAAGATGGGGTTTATATCATATTGCATGAGTTCGCTAGTAGAAAAATGGTCAAATGTGAAGAACAGTAGTGCCGGTTTTATTTTGAGCCGGCACTAATGTGTCCATTAGTGCC
>NC_057812.1:725069735-725072047 GCF_018294505.1 Triticum aestivum | reverse complement strand
TACAAACTGGACAATCTCTTTCGGAGTATCATGGTTTCGGACGAGAACTCATCTGTTACATGGGCACTTCAATGTTTTTTAAACTTATTTGAACTCCAGACTTTTTTTGCGTCAAGTATGCAGCATTCAAAGAGATGTCATCAATTTCCAACACGTTCTGACATCATTTGCTATTTTTCACTCATTTACCGGTTTGTTTAGAGAGCTAAATGAACGTGAAATTGAAAATCACTACAAAACGAACTCTAAAAATGTTGAAACTTGGCAGGGTATCATCATTTCACCAACATAGCATATGTGAAAGAGTAGAGAGGGTCACGGCAAAAATTGGACGCACTTCATGTACAAACTGGACAATCTCTTTCGGAGTATCAGGGTTTCAGACGAGAACTCATCTGTTACACGGGCACTTCAATGTTTTTTAAACTTATTTGAACTCCTAACATTTTTTGCATTCAGTATGCAGCATTCAAAGCGATGTTATCAATTTCCAACATGTTCTGACATCATTTGCTGTTTGTCAGTCATTTACCGATTTGTTTAGAGAGCTAAAGGACCGTGAAATTGAAAATCACTACAAAATGAACTCTAAAAATGTTGATACTTGGTATGGTATCATCATTTCACCCCGCATAGCATGTGCGAAAGAGTAGAGAGGGTCACGGAAAAAACTAGATGCACTTCGTGTACAAACTGGACAAACTCTTTCGGAGTATCAGGGTTTCGGACGAGAACTCATCTGTTACACGGGCACTTCAATGTTTTTTAGACTTATTTGAACTCTAGACTTTTTTTGCGTTCAGTATGCAGCATTCAAAGCGTTGTCATCAATTTCCAACACGTTTTGACATCATTTGCTGTTTTTCAGTCATTTACCATTTTGTTTAGAGAGCTAAATGACCGTGAAATTGAAAATCACTACAAAATGAACTCTGATAATGTTGAAACATGGCATGGTATCAACATTGCACCCACATAGCATGTTCGAAAGAGTAAAGAGCTAAATACATGTGCGCCATTAGTGTCCTCATTACTAATGGCGCACCAGACACACGGTGCGCCATTACTAGCAAATTTTATTTTTTTATTTTTCCAAAACTATTAATGGCGCACCAGGGCACAGTGCGCCATTACTAGTTTAACTAGTAATGGCGCACCACACGCTCCGTGCGCCACTACTAAATTTTTTTTTACTTTTTTTTCAAAACTAGTAATGGCGCACCTTTGTGAAGTGCGCCATTACTAGTTCAAACTAGTAATGGCGCACCACAACCACGATGCGCCACTACTAACAATTGTTTTTTGCAAAACTAGTAATGGCGCAACACTAGCTGGTGCGCTATTAGTAACCAGGGTTACTAATGGCACATTTTTAGGTGGTGCGCCATTAGTAACCTGAGACCAGCTAGATATTTTGTACAGCCACCTACCACACTCTATTTTCCCACTTCATTCTCTCCACCTCCTCCTCCAAGCTTGTCTCGGCTGCCTCCTCCTCCTCACCTCATTTTCACCATAGATTCACCCAAATTAAGTGGTTAAATTACCTTATTTGATAGGTAAGTAAGGGGAAAGCGTTTTTATGTCGTAGATCTACTTTTTTCTCCCTCCAACGACGTGCACATGCACTTTTTATGGCCTAGCTAGATCTACATATGTTTGTGGTATTGCATATGTTTGTGGTGTTGCATATATGTTCGTGTTTGCAGGTCCCGGTATTTGAAATGCGGTAGTTGCCAATATTTTGCTGGAATGTTGATTCATTTCCGTTTCGGCAAGAATTTGGCACTATGCATTCTTTTTGGTCCTATTTTTAGGCAAGGTCATGCCATATTTTTTCTTGGTTCTAAAATATCGTTTTGCTCTACCCCGCAGGCGACCATCACTACTGGAATCAGGGAATTTGCCGCCAGCCTGCTCTTTGCCGTCAGCCAGCGGACGGCAAAGACCCTCTTTGCCGTCCGCTTCACAAAAGCGGACGGCAAAGAACAGGCTGACGGCAAGGTCCAGAAGGCAGACGGCAAAGAGCCCAGCTGGGCCCCGCTGCTGTATGCCGTCCGCCTAATCTTTGCCGTCTGCCTACTGGATCTTTGCCGTCCGTTGGCGGACGGCAAAGAAAGGGCCTAGCTAACGGCCGTTTCCCCCCTCTACTATGTGCTCTCTTTGCCCTAATCCCACCCTCCTCTGTCTCTCTGGCCTCACACTCCCCTCTCTCACCCCGTGCCCCCAATTCAAACGCGCCCGCACCGCCGCCGTCGAGCCCCGCCGCCGTCGAGCACCGCCCCACCCCGCCGCCCCACCCTGCCACCGCA
>NC_057812.1:725060511-725068809 GCF_018294505.1 Triticum aestivum | reverse complement strand
AATTATTAGTTAGGTCATATATTTTTTGATTTTGTTATGAAAAACATCATATATAATTGTGTTGATCGGGTAGTTTTAAATGTGCAGTTGTTTCATCGCTGCGAGGTTTGGTGTTCGACGACCTCGCCGTGCGTTTGACGAGCTCTGCCCCTTCATTCGTGGGTGAGCACAAATGACATGTCCTCCTCCCCCATTAATTATTTGATCTATTCCGATGAAACTTGATAGCTAGCTATATATGTGTCTTTAATCATCAGTATGCGTAACCAATATGTGTCTCCCGTTCGAAAGCGTCATAGTTATAAATATGCATGCATTTGCATATTTATAACCTTGATTCTTTCGAATTGTCCAACGCTGGGTTCATTTTCCCATATGCTGATCGAGATTATTAGTAGTGTCAGGTATTACATTTTTTTATGTTGTACTTGATGATGATACACTTAAGTGATACACATATTATTATTCATGTCGGTCTTTTTTATGTTGTACTAATTTTGTTTACTGTTTGTCATGGCAGGTGTTGAAAGATGGTGGGCGCTGGTCGGGAGCGTGGTCTGAGGTCTTCCATTCCAGACGCACCTCTCCGCCGAGCGTTGCTGGACAGTATGGCCACACCGCCGGGCCCTTCTTCGTCGCCCTCGGTGCCCAGCAGGGGACGAGGTAGGAAGAGAGGAGGTGGGGCACGTGGTCGTGGGAGAGGAGGTAGGGTGACTGCTACGGCGCCTTACTCGCCGCCACCCCCACCTGTTTCACCCGAGCACGTGACTGCTAGGGTGGACTCGTCCGAGGAGGAGGCTACATGGACTCCGGTCCACGAGCCTCCGGTCCATGGGTCTTGGGCCCACGAGCCTCGGGTCGACTAGCCTTCGGCCCACGAGAGTTCGGCCCACGTGACCCCGGAGGAGCACCCGTCTGGATGGGGTACCTGGCCGGATCAGCCCGAGGAGCCGAGTGGCCATGCTGATGATGGCGGGGAGCCGACTGATCTTGAGGAGGAGGGGGGCACCATCTACCAGCGTGGTGCTACACGGCTCCCGTCCGTGCCGGTGACCCGCGAGCAGAGGTGGTTGATTTTCCCTGATGGGGAGAGGTACGTAAGTGCATTTAATATTTTTGTACCTTGTGCATTCATGTTTTTTCAAATAACTAATGCGTTGGCCTTGTCATGCTGTAGGGGTTGGGACCACCATCATAGTGTCCGCCAGCCCAACTCCGTCCTTGGAGTTCTTTGCCGGCAAAACTTCCCGGGGTTTGTCACGTTGCCTGGTGAGGGTCGGCTTCCAGAGCTTGGATTGAGCTGGGAGAACTACGTGGCTGCCCCGGCCCCGCCGGATGAGATTATCGACGGTGTCGTGTGCGACACGAGGGCAGACATGGTGATCAGAAAGTTCTGGGTAATTTCTCCTTTACACATTTAAAAATCTTTAACTAGCTAGTTATTAATTGTACTAATCAATATTGTCTCATTTGATTGCAGACATTCTACAGGTGTGAGGAGGGATACGAGGAGGACGCGGCACATGTTATCGAGAACGTCTGCAAGCGCCTACTCCAGAACTTACGGCACGAGGCTCGGGTGCAGGCTGTTCGAGACTACTACGCCTTGCGTGGTATCAAGAAGACCAAGACGGCGTGCCGCGATAAGTTCCTGAGTAAGGAGCAGTACATGAAGGTAATTCTTAAGGCCTTCTCTACTTAAGTTCCTTCATTTAGTAATTCTTAGCCGTAGCGCTCAAGTTTCTATTTGCTAACTTAGGCGCCTCCGAGATGGTGTGCGGATCGGATGGATTGTTGGGAGGTGTTGGTCGATGAGTGGTGCTCAAAACAATGGCTAGCCCTCCACAACGAGGCCAAGGACAAACGTGCCCAAATGGAAGGTGTGCCACACCATCAAGGCAGCTCCAACTTATATCAGTTCGGGCGCAACTGGGTATGTGGTTTGCTTCATGATTCATGCAATTCATTCATCATGCTAGCTTGAGCCCTTTAATTACTAATTTTCATTGTTTCTCTCTTTTAGGCACGCTACAATAAGGCGGATAAGGTGCCAGAGGTGTACGACCTGTATGCCATGGCCCACACTGCCTCTTTCAAGAAAGTCAAGGCTTTCTCTCAGTCTGACCTCGATGATGCAAACAACTTCACCAACATCTCCTCCCACAACAAGCTCGTGAGATATAGAGATGAGGGGAAGGTGAGGAAAGGGGAGGACTTTAACCCGAGCTAGGGTCCCATTGATCCAGAGCTGTTGATGATATCTGGTGGCGGGAGGTCCCATGGCTCCATAGCCATTGGAGATGGACTTATCCGTTGTCCTAGCACTCTCCCGGAGATCAAGGCGCGCCAGTCGAGCTCCGCTCCTGAGATAAGGCCTCGTGAACGGCCAGTGCAACTCGCCATCAAGGTTAGTGATACGTACTCAGTTATCTTTCTCCATTACATTGTGTGCGCTTCCATCAATGATTACAAATGGTCATGTGAGTGGTGTTGCAGGCTGCTATACATAGTGAGAGAGATAGAATGGAGAAACTTCTAGCGGAGGCAGCGGAGAGGCAGCGGGAGTTGGAGGAGAGGACGACAAAGATGATGGAGGAGGAGAGGGAACGGAATGACATGCAGGCAAGGGCCATGTACGAGCTCCTTGTGGTAAGTTTCTTCTGCAGATTAGCCAAAACATTCATGTAGTGTTTGTCTCATTACTAACTAGTATGACTGAGTCATCAAAACCAAATGTGCAGTCTGTGTGCGAGAAGACAGGTCAGACCGCTTCGCCGATGCCAGTGATTGCTCCTGGGACCACGGTGAGTTTTATTTGAATGGACATTACTTGCTAGTCTTAACATTTGAGTGTCATCATGCTAACAAGACATTGGAAAGTATCTTTGGTGCAGCGTAACTCCAGACAAGCATCACACGATCCTTCTCCAGCTACCGACACGAGCCACCCTGCTCCTACACCTCCTGGATCTTGGTAAGTTTATCTAGTGTTTTGCTTAACACATGCATAAAGACCTAGACTTAGCTTTATTTCCTCCAATGCTTACCATAATGACATAGACTTAGCTTCTTCTCCTCCAAAATGACTTAATAAGCTTACTGACCTCCAAAACCATCCATTTTACCTAAGTTAGCTCTAAAATGATCTGTACTTAGCTTACTTGTGTCAAAAATTGCATAATTAGCTTAGTTAGCTCATAGATGATCCATTTTACCTAAGTTAGCTCTAAAATGACCCATTTTACCTAGGTTAGCTTATAAATGATCCAGTTCATCCAAGTTAGCTCAAAAATGACCCATTTTACCTAGATTAGCTCCTAAATGATCCATTTTACCTACGTTAGCTTTAAAATGACCCATTTCACCTAGGTTAACTCCAAAATGACCCATCTTACGTAGGTTATCTCATAAACGATCCATTTCCACTAATTTAGCTCATAAACGATCCATTTCACCAAGTTAGCTAAAAACGATCCATTTCATCTAAATTAGCTCTTAAATGATCCATTTCACCTAAGTTAGCTAAAAAACGATCCATTTCACCTTAGTTACCTAAAAAACGATCCATTTGACCTTAGTTAGCTCATAAACGACCAATTTCAACTAAGTTAGCTCATAAATGATCCATTTCACCTTAGCTAGCTCATAAACGACCCATTTCAACTTAGTTAGCTCATATATGATCCATTTCACGTAAGTTAGCTCATAAATGACATACTCTTCTTGTTCTAGTCTTCTTCTTGTTCTACTCTTCTTGTTCTAGTCTTCTTCTTGTTATAGTCTTCTTCTTGTTCTACTCTTCTTCTTGTTCTACTCTTCTTGTTCTAACTTTCTTATTTTTCATTTTACAGATTTCATTCACTTGACGAAAGCTTGCATAGATGGAGTGCTCCTTATCCCTTTCTCTGTTTCTTTTGTATCGTTGAACTATGCATGTATCGTTGGATGAAACTGTTGTAATATATATGGTTGGATGATGAAGTTATGTGTTGGATATCTTATATGTTTGCTCTGTAATGGCCTTATGAAAATTGTTGGATTTAATAAAAAACAGATAAAAGAGCCAATATGCAGGCTCTTTGCCGTCTGCCACCGACGGCAATGGGATCTTTGCCATCTGCCGCGGACGGCAAAGAAGACACGTGGCATCCAGCTGTGCTTCCTGGGAGCTGACCCATTTGGTCAGTTTGCCTACAGTGGCAGATGGCAAAGACTTTGCCATCAGTGGCGGACGGCAAAGAACCTGCACTTTGCCATCAGTGGCAGATGGCAAAGAACCTGCCATGTAGTGACGTGTAGATGACATCATACGGCGGACGGCAAAGACACTAGAAATTTTGCCGTCAGCGGCGGATGTAAAAGGCATGCCGTTAGCCACTTAACGGACTGACAGCGCAATTATTGCCGTCCGCTCTCTTTGCCGTCCGCCGCAGACGGCAAAGGGCCTTTGCCGTCAGCCACCAGGAAGCAGACGGCAAAGTAGCTGTTTACCGTAGCCTACTTTGCCGGAGCCTTTTGCCGTCCGCGGCTGACGGCAAAGGCCTTTGCCATCCGCCGTTCATGCCTTTGCCGTCCGCCGTGGCAGACGGCAAAGTAGCTGAATCCTGTAGTGCATGGTCCGCACGATGACCGAAGGCATCGTGAATAGGTTTTTGAGCTTCGCGAAGGCCGAGATGCTTCAAAAGAACGAGACAGAGATAAGATGTCCGTGTCGAAGATGCAAGCTGAAGAGCCTTATTGCGGACCCGGATTCCGGACAGGTGCGGGACCACCTGCTCTTGCATGGTTTCATGGATGGCTATCGGTGGCAAGGTGATGAACATGACTATGAAGTCGTCCATGGGGGCCGGTCAAGAAATGAGGAAGGGCAGCATGACAACCACCGCGGCGAGGGCGGGCGAGAAGACGAAGAATCTCCAGGACATGATCACGATGGTGATGCTGTAAACAGTCATCATGTAGAAGATGCCAGACATGATGATGAGGAAGATCAAGACGAAGGGCATTATCATGAAGATGAAGATGCCGGAGCAGACGACGATGGACCATCGATGGGCTGGGTGCAGGACCCTCATATTCAAGAGCTGCTTCTAAAGCAAATGGATAATGCAAGAGCTGCCGCCCGAGAGAAAGCCGAGTTGGATCAACTGGAGATACACGCGGTTACTCCATTGTATGAAGGATGCATGCCCGAGGATACCCGCATGAAAGTAACGCTTATGGCTCTGGAGATGAAGGTAAAACACAAAATGACCGACGCATGCTTCGACGAGAACATGTCATTCTGGCACGAACGTCTTCCCAAGGGGAACAAGTGCCCGACCAGTTTCGAGGAGGCGAAGAAAATCATGTGTCCTCTGGATTTACCGGACGTGAAATACCATGTGTGCATGAACAATTGCATCATTTATCGGGACGAGCACGCGGAGTCTACCATATGTCCGGTGTGCGGCGTCACTGGATACAAGAAGAGGAAGAAAGCTCCTCGAAAAGTGGTGTGGTACTTTCCGATCACTCCTCGTCTGCAGCGGTATTTCACGGACCCTAAGCTAGCAAAGCTCCTGCGTTGGCTCGCGGATAGGGAGGAGAAGAAGCGAGAAGATGACGGAAATGATCCGGAGATAAATAAAAAAGACAAGATGTTGAGTCACCCTAAGGATGCGAGCCAGTGGCAAGCGTTGAACTTCGAACACCCAGAATTTGGGGACGACCCAAGGAATATCATGCTGGGCGCGTGCATCGATGGAGTCAATCCGTTTGGCAGCCAGAGAAGCACACATAGCACCTGGCCTGTGTTTGTGTGGATGTACAACCTTCCCCCCTGGTTGTGGAGAAGAGGAATTACATTCACATGAGTATGTGAATTGAAGGGCCGAAAAAACCAGGGAACGACATCAATCTATATCTGGGGCTGCTGAAAGAGGAGCTAGACACGCTGTGGAAAACACCAGCCAATACGTGGGATGCCGCAGAGAAAGAATATTTCTCTATGAGAGCCGCACTGCTAACGACAGTGCACGACTATCTCAGTTACAGATATGTCGCGGGGTAGGTGGTCCACGGATTTTTTGGATGCGTCAGGTACATGGATGACACAACATATCGCCAGCTAGATAGAGATCCCGGGTCTTTGAAAACCGTGTTCATGGGACATTGAAGGTGGCTTCGCGACGATGACCCATGGAGAAAACGCAAGGATTTGTTCGATGGTGAAACTGAACCCCGAAGATGCCCACGTACGAGGAGCGGTGAGGAAATAGACGAGTTGTTGAAAAATTGGAAAGAGTGCCCGGAGCCGGGAAAGAAGCGAAAGGCGCCAGCGCTGCTAAAGGTATGGAAAACGAGGTCTGTTTTCTGGGACTTGCCGTACTGGAAGATCCACTGTGTGCCTCATAGCCTTGATGTCATGCATATCACGAAGAACGTGTGCGAGAGTCTGCTTGGTACCCTGCTCAACATGCCAGATAGGACCAAAGATGGGCCGAAAGTAAGGGCAGACTTGAAATCAATGGGCATCAGGGAGAATCTTCACGCTAATGATGATGATGATGATGATGATGATGATGAGGCGAAGCAGGACACGGAAAGTCGTCGCAAAGGCAAAAAGGCCAAGAAGACCGGAAATGACTACCCTCCCGCGTGCTTCACTCTAAGTCAGGAGGAGATCGAGTAGTTTTTCACCTGCCTCGTAGGATTAAAACTTCCTTACGGTTACGTGGGGAAGATAAGAAGATACCTAGACTCAGCGAAACAGAAGTTCAGCGGGATGAAGTCTCACGACTGTCACGTGCTGATGACGCAGATACTTCCAGTTGCAATCCGTGGGACCATGGACGCGCACGTCCGTGAAACGCTATTTGGCATATGCAACTTTTTCGACGTCATCTCTCGGAAGTCGGTTGGCGTGAGGCAACTCAGAAGGCTACAGGAAGAGATCGTGGTGATACTATGCGAGCTTGAGATGTACTTCCCGCCAGCATTCTTCGATGTTATGGTGCATCTGCTGGTCCATATCATGGAGGATATCATCCAACTCGGGTCGACGTTCCTTCATAGCATGATGCCATTCGAAAGGATGAATGGTGTCATCAAAGGATACGTTCACAACATGTCATGTCTAGAGGGAAGCATAGCCAGGGGATTTCTGACCGAAGAGTGCATCTCCTACCGCACGAATTATCTAGGCATCGAGAACCCCGTTGGTCTGCCCGTCAACAGGCACCTCGGCAACCTCGTTGGATGGGGTCACCGCGATGGTTGCCGCGAAATGCATGTCGACTTCGAGGGTTGACTTGCTGACTTTGAAAGAGCAAACCTAGTCGTGCTACAACACATAGACATGGTCGATCGTTGGGTGGTAGAGCACAAAACCTTTATTGAGAAGACGTACAATGACCGAGTCCAACAAAGGACGGACGGAGATATAATCAAAGAGCACAACTCATGTTTCACACATTGGTTCAAGGAGAAGCTTCTGTCGTACCCTTTACATGAGGATTCTTCCGCTGAAGAAAAACTCATATTCGCCTTGTCACAGGGCGCCGAGCACAACCTGATGACCTATGAGGCGTACGATATCTACGGCTACACATTCTACATTGAGGACAAGGACATGAAGAGCGATGGTTATCAGAACTCCGGGGTAATGATGGAACCCTACACCGGTAACGACAAGGATAGATACTATGGAAGGATCGAGGAGATCTGGGAGCTGAGCTACGCTGGAGAGAAGGTCCTGATGTTCCGTGTCAGATGGGACAAGAGCGTCCTAAAAGAAGACCGTTATTTCACCACCATGGTTATAGCTGAAGCCAAATCCAAGACCGCGGGCGTAAACGTCACCGCGAAAATGAGCCATGGGTACTGGCTTCCCAAGTGGACCAATGCTTCTTCATTACCGACCGTCAAAGCCCAGTCGTGTTGTCGTGAGGAGAGGCAAAAAGAAGATTATTGGAATGGATGGAGTCGCCAATGAGCAAGACTTCCACAAGTATGGCGACCCGAAGATGGAACATGACGACGACAATGAAGTGCCATACACCACAAGAAGAAGCAGGACCACCCTACCTAAAGGACGTCCGTTCCACAGAAGAACTACATTTACGAAAAAGAAGGGCAAGAAGATTGTGAAAAGATAGCTAGCTAAGATCGATTGTATTTAAATCGTAGTCTTCATTTCTTGATTGTAATTCGACATATTGAAATGATATTTCTTCTATTCTAGTCCTCATGAATATTTATTTATGTTTATTATGGTATTGAATTTCTAACTCACAAAAAGTATTGAATTTGTTAATA
>NC_057812.1:724939957-725059362 GCF_018294505.1 Triticum aestivum | reverse complement strand
GGCAGCCACCATCCTCGCGCGCTTCCTCCTCGAGGAGGCCTCCTTGCAATTTAGGGTTTGCTGGCGCCGCCGGCCACCGGCGCGGCCCCTCCTCAACCACCGCCGCGGGAGCTCCACCCACGCCCGCCTCCTCTTCCGTCTTCTCTGGCCGCCGCCCAGCTGCTCTCCACCGGCGCTGCCCCTCGTCGACCATCGCCAATGGCCAACGCAGGTGCCTCACCACCCCCGGGTCCTCCTCGAGCAGCAGGAGCTCCACCTCTGCCCGCATCCACCATGCCCATCCACCTCGAGCAGCAGGAGCACGCCTTGAGTCTCTGCTCTTCCCCTCCTCCCTATAACCAGAGGTAAAGAAGTAAACTTACTTGCATATGCTGCTTCCATCTTTTCTTATATATTTACTAATTGGAGGCCCCATTCATGATCTCTCATTAATCCACATCATAAAAATTAATTAAACCGTTAGATTAAAAAATGTATGATCAGGATAAAAGGAAAACTTACGTAACGCCGATGATCCCGTGTTATAAAATAACACATCTGACACGACTAATGTTAGTTAAATAAAACAAGGAAAGCCTCATGTAAAAAAAAATACAACAAGGAAAGCCTCACGTTATAAGAAAGGAAGTCTCACGTCAGAAAAAAAGGAAAGGCTCCATGCGTTCATAAAAATTAAAAGAAGGAAAGCCTCACGTAAAAAGAAGGAAAGTCTCACATCGGAAAAAAAAAGGAAAGGCTCCATCCGTTCAAACAAATTAAGAAGGAAAGCCTATGTTAAAAACTCCAACAAGAAAATGTAAAAAAAACAGTCCAATGATAAAAGGGAAATGAATCCACGATCTGGCTGATTGTCCATCAAATAGAAGCCTTATATACTACGCTTAGAATTAAAGAAGAAAAGGAAACTCTCCAAGAGTCCATATGTATCACGATTGGATTTAAACGTGCGTTTAAATGTCAGATCCAATCCACGCCCAAGAATCCGATAGTACTACGCTTGGAAGGAATTATTTGATGTCAAAAAGGGAGGAAGGAAACGTGCAGCTCCCTAAAACAAAGGAAACATGCAAATTAAAATCAGATTTTTTTTAATGGAAACATAGAGATGAAGCTACACACATGCAAATGCGTAACACGGCTAGGTACAAATATATGTACAATATTCCAGTAAAAAGGAATATACGTACACCACAGATTATTATCTTTGAACACAACGTACATCACAGATGGACGATGTTCTCTTCACTATAAATCTATGTACACTACTTCAGTGTATTTTTCGTAAATCTAGGTAAGTGAACTATTTTGCTCATTCAGAAATCACACTTAAGTATATTCCCAAAATTGTACATGACATGTACATAGTGTTTTCTGAAAATACAAAGATATTAATATAGAAAAAGTTCTAAATCTATGCCAGAAATATATTTAATAAACAAATACTAGATTATATTAAAAATCCAAAATTGCTAAACTGCACGAGTGAAACAAAAAATCTCAAAATAATCCAAAATAATTAAACCGCACAAGTGCATTAGGAACCGACTGATTTCATAAATTCAGAGACACATGCGCGTTTGTAACACACACACACACACACACACACACACACATCGAGACAACGCATGGATGGGGCTGAGATTGATCGGCGTAACTAACTGCTGAGAGAAAATGGTTGTTGGTCATGCATATTTTCAAAAATAACTTAACCACATGTATGCATGTGGAAACATAGGTAACCGGCCAATAATAAGTGGTAGACAGCCAAAGCATACATGTTATATGTATAGTAGTGCTAAAAATATAGGACATCTTCAGATGCATTTAACAATTGTTAAATTTAGGAGACGTTAAATATATATAATGGTGTGACCAAATTTTGGTGTGGCACAAAGATCAATACAAAAAATTCAAAGGTAGTATAATCTTAGCCACTATGTTTTAAGTGTAGGGCGTATGGAAATATAATATTTTATATGCCATGAAATTAAGTAGTAAAAATAATTTTAAAAATTCCGTACTTCTAATTTGTAAGGGATTTAAAGTAAAAAATTACTTAAAATTTTCTTGTATATTATTGTGATTTTTCAATAATAACTAGCCTATGCAGTAGCACGGGTTGACGACTAGTGTTTCTAATTCTTATGGATAAATCCCAGCATGAAAACCTACGTGTAGATTCGTATGTTGTGTGTGTCCTCAACATGCATTATTTCCTGGTTATGTTGATACACAGGAGCTTGTGAGTTAAACATGTACTACTATTACTTCCTGGTTATGGCCGCAGTGAAGTATGTGGCAGTTTACCTTTTATACATCCTTGATTGAAATTTGTGACGTGAAATGGATGAAAAAGGAAAAAGGGAAATTGGGATATGCACACCACATAGCCATTTTATGCCAGTATATGCAAAGAAGAGGTTGAAACCATATGCCGGGGTATCTTAGTACTTAATTAAGTACGATCAACTGCCCCTTTATTCTTGCTGCATTAAACCATAGGTGGCAATAGAGCCAAGTGATTAGACCCAACATAGAATTCTCCTTTCCTTTTCTTGATAGGGTATATTATTAGAAGATACCCATATATATATATATCAGTCAACCTAGGGTGCCTCGGCATTGGTAAATCCTAAATGATGAAAACTTAACTTAGCATTTAGGTTGCTGATGACTCACAAGTATAGGGGATCTATCATAGTCCTTTCGATAAGTAAGAGTGTCGAACCCAACGAGGAGCAGAAGGAAATGATAAGCGGTTTCCAGGAAGGTATTCTCTGCAAGTACTGAAATATGTGGTTACAGATAGTTTTGTGATAGGGTAATTTGTAACAAGCAACAAGTAACAAAAGTAAATAAAGTGCAGCAAGGTGGCCCAATCCTTTTTGTAGAAAAGGACAAGCCAACACAAACTCTTATATAGAGAAAAGCACTCCCGAGGGCACATGGGAATATCGTCAAGCTAGTTTTCATCACGTTCATTTGATTCGCGTTCGGTACTTTGATAATTTGGTATGTGGGTGGACCAGTGCTTGGGTACTGCCCTTACTTGGACAAGCATCCCACTTATGATTAACCTCTATTGCAAGCATCCGCAACTATAACAAAAGTATTAAGGTAAACCTAACCATAGCATGAAACATATGGATCCAAATCAGCCCCTTACGAAGCAACGCATAAACTAGGGTTTAAGCTTCTGTCACTCTAGCAACCCATCATCTACTTATTACTTCCCAATGCCTTCCTCTAGGCCCAAATAATGGTGAGGTGTCATGTAGTCGACGTTCACATAACACCACTAGAGGAGAGACAACATACTTCTCATCAAAATACCGCACGAATACCAAATTCACACGACTACTAATAGCAAGACTTCTCTCATGTCATTAGGAACAAACGTAACTACTCACAAAGCATAAACATGTTCATAATCAGAGGGGTATTAATATGCATATAGGATCTGAACATATGATCTTCCACCAATTAAACCAACTAGCATCAACTACAAGGAGTAATTAACACTACTAGCAACCCATAGGTACCAATCCCGGACTTGGACATAGGAATTGGATACAAGAGATGAACTAGGGTTTTGAGAGGAGATGGTACTGGTGAAGATGTTGATGGAGATTGCCCTCTCCCGATGAGAGGAGCGTTGGTGATGATGATGGCAATGATTTCCCGCTCCGGGAGGGAAGTTTCCCCGGCAGAACAGCTCCGCCAGAGCCCTAGATTGGTCCCGCCAAGGTTCCGCCTCGTGGCGGCGGAGTTTCGTCCGAGAAGATGGCTTATGATTTTTTTCCCATCGAAAGACTTCATATAGCAGTAGATGGCCATCGGAGGGCCACCAGGGGGCCCATGAGGTAGGGGGCGCGCCCAGGGGGTAGGGCACACCCCCACCCTCGTGGGCAGGGTGTGGCCCCCTGGTGAATCTCTTCCGCTGAATATTTTTTATATATTCTGGAAACGTCTTCCATGAAGTTTCAGGACTTTTGGAGCTGTGCAGAATATGTCTCTAATATTTTCTCCTTTTCCAGCCCAGAATCCCAGCTGCTGGCATTCTCCCTCTGCATGTAATCCTTGTAAAATAAGAGAGAATAGGCATAAGTATTTTGACATAATGTGTAATAATAGCCCATAATTCAATAAATATCGATATAAAAGCATGATGCAAAATGGACGTATCAACTCCCTCAAGCTTAGGCCTCGCTTGTCCTCAAGCGAAAAGCCGAAATCAAAAAATATGTCCACTTGTTTAGAGATAGAGGTATCGATAAAAATAAAATACGGACATGAGGGCATCATGAACATTCTTAGAACAGCAACTTGTATAATTCTTGTCATATGATTTCTTATGCTAGAGTAATAATTCAATCACAATTTCAAGTATGAATAGTAAACTTCATT
This sequence comes from Triticum aestivum, assembly GCF_018294505.1. Lineage (NCBI taxonomy): Eukaryota > Viridiplantae > Streptophyta > Magnoliopsida > Poales > Poaceae > Triticum > Triticum aestivum. The sequence continues at coordinate 725,054,955 of NC_057812.1, read as the reverse complement.
GAAAACTAACAAACTATAATCTCAGTCATTGGAGCAATTGCAATTTATCAAAACATAGGAAAGAGTCAATATATAAGAGCTTTTCAGCAAGTCCACATACTCAACTATCATATAGTCTTTCACAATTGCTGACACTCACACAATACTTATGGGTATGGAGTTTTAATCGGACACAGAGAAAGATATGGGCTTATAGTTTTTTGCCTCCCAACGTTTTACCTCAAGGGTAGTGTCAACGGTAATAGTTCATGAAAACTCACATCCAATTAGCCATATATACCAGGATCTTTCCAACATACTGTGCTTGCCAAAGTATAAAATGTAAAAAGGAAGGGTGAAGATCACCATGACTCTTATGCAATGTAGGAATAAAAGTAAAAGATAAGACCTTCGCAGAGGGAAGCAGAGGTTGTCATGCGCTTTTGTGGTTGGATGCACAAAATCTTAATGCGCAAGAATGTCACTTTATAGTGCCACTTGTGATATGGACCTTTATTATGCAGTTTGTCGCTTTTATTTCTTCCATATCACATGATCATATAAAGTTTATTTTCTCCCACACTAATAAGTCATACATATTTAGGGAACAATTTTTATTGCTTGCACCGATGACAACTTACCTAGAGGATCTTACTCAATCCATAGGTAGGTATGGTGGACACTCATGGCAAAACTGGTTTAAGGGTATTTGGAAGCACAAGTAGTATCTCTACTTGGTGCAATGAAATTGGCTCACACGAGGGGGAAAGGCAAGCTCAACCATGTTGGATGATCCATGAAAATATAATTTATCTCAGATGTAAGAAAACAAAACCCATTACGTTGTGTTCCTTGCTCACGATCATAAAAGATGTCCAAGATAGTATATCTATATGTGAAGACCTCTCCTCCTTTATTACTTCCTATTAATTGCAACGATGACCAAAACTATGTTTGTCAACCCTCAAAAACTTATATTCATCATACTTTTTCTATGTGAGCTCATTACTCTCCATAAGACTCATATGATCTCTTTGTTTCTTTTTATTTCTTTCTATTTTCTTTTATTCCCTCAGGATCATGGCAAAAGAATCAAGCCCTTGACTCAACACTAATCTTTATTATATAGATCACGGACTCGATTACATAGAAGGATTATAAAGCAAAACTCACAACTAGATCATACTAAAAACTTTCATTCTACTAGATCAAGATATTACCAAAAGAATCGAACTAAGAAAAACGGTAAAGATAAAAGTGATGGTGATACGATATCGGGGCACTCCACCAAGCTTGGCAGTTGCCAAGGGGAGTGCCCATACCCAGGTGATTATGTCTCTCTTTTCATGGGTGGTGATGTGATGTTCTTGGCGATGATGCCCCTCAGGATACGATTCTCCTCCTCAAGCTTATTGACTTACTGGTTGAGGTCCATTATTTCCTTTCGGAGTTTTCATGTAATAGCCAAAGCTCCCTGCACCCAAGGGTGCTGCATAGCTGCGGGAGAACCAGTGACACTCTTTTTCATATTCTCATAAGAAAGAAATCTAACATTGGAAGGGATAACCGAGTTTGGAATAGCCGAGCTCTGCAGTTCTCCCATTGTGAATCCAGCTCGGAAGTGGGAAGTGACTTCTTGATCCTCTTCCATGGCATCCATCCTCTTCAATTCGGCCTCCATCTCTTCCTCTGTTGTTGCCCAAAGAGGTCAACATTGTTGTTTGTCATTGATCTCGGTGCCGGGTGAGACACCTGGCTCTCCCCGACTGACTCTTGCGAAGACATCTTGCTCTAATCTGCAGCAGCAATAGCTCGAAACACAAAACAGAGGATAATTGCGTGATACGGGAGTCAAAACCTCCTCTAGATTACATAATGAATTTTTACCGACCAAAATACGTGTAGTGTACGAAAACGGAGTCCGGAGAGCACACGAGGTGCCCACAAGGTTGGGGGGCGCGCCCAGTAGGGAAGGGCACGCCCTCCACCCTCGTGGAGCCCTCGTGTCCTTCCCGGACTGCTACTTATTTTTCTATTTTTCTAAATATTCCAAAACGGAGAAATATCGCCTTAAAAACTATTTTGGAGTCAGTTTACTTACCATACCACATACCTATTCCTTTTCGGAGTCTGAAACGTTCCGGAAAGTGTCCTTTATGTATTCCTCTGGGGTCACTGTTTCAATAACATTGGTTTCAACATTTTTGGGATTACCTGAGATATAATGTTTGACTCTTTGACCATTCACTACCTTCGGATTTGTGCCTTCGAAGTTGTTGATTTTGATGGCACGGGAACGATAGACCTCCTCGATAACGTAAGGACCTTCTCATTTAGAGAGAAGTTCTCCTGCAAAAAATCTTAAACGAGAGTTGTATAGCAATACATAATCACCTACATTAAACTCACGCTTTTGTATTCTTTTGTCATGCAATCTTTTAACTTTTCCTTTAAACAACTTGGCATTTTCATAGGCTTGGGTTCTCCATTCATCAAGTGAGCTAATATCAGATAGCCTCTTCTCACCGGCAAGTTTAAAATCATAATTGAGTTCTTTAATGGCCCAATATGCCTTGTGTTCTAGTTCGAGAGGTAAGTGACATGCTTTTCCATAAACCATTTTATACGGAGACATACCCATAGGATTTTTATATGCAGTTCTATAGGCCCATAATGCATCGTCAAGTTTCTTGGACCAATTCTTTCTAGATCTATTAACAGTCTTTTGCAAAATTAATTTGAGTTCTCTATTACTCAATTTTACTTGACCACTAGACTGAGGGTGATAAGGAGATGCGATTCTATGATTAACATCATACTTAGCAAGCATTTTACGGAAAGCACCATCAATAAAATGTGAACCGCCATCAGTCATTAAATATCTTGGGACTCCTAATCTTGGAAAAATAACTTCTTTAAGCATTTTAATAGAAGTGTTATGATCAGCACTACTAGTTGGAGTAGCTTCTACCCACATAGTAACGTAATCAACAGCAACTAAAATATGTGTATATCCATTAGAGGAAGGAAAGGGTCCCATATAGTCAAAGCCCCAAACATCAAATGGTTCAATAACAAGTGAACAATTCATAGGCATTTCTTGACGTCTACTAATATTACCAATTCTTTGACATTCATCACAAGATAGGACAAACTTACGGGCATCCTTGAAGAGAGTAGGCCAATAAAAACCAGATTGCAATAGCTTATGTGTACTTCTATATCCAGCATGGTGTCCTCCATAAGCTTCGGAGTGACACTTGCGTAGGATCTGTTCCTGTTCATGCTCAGGTACACAACGTCTAATAACATCGTCTACTCCTTCTTTATAAAGATGTGGGTCATCCTAAAAGTAATGCCTCAAATCGTAGAAGAACTTTTTCTTTTGCTAGTATGTGAAACTAGGTGGTATAAACTTAGCAACAATGTAATTAGCATAATCAACATACCATGGAGCAGTATGAGAAGCATTTATGACATTTAATTGCTCATAGGGAAAGCTATCATCAATAGGAAGTGGGTCATCAAGCACATTTTCTAACCTAGACAAGTTGTCTACAACGGGGTTCTTATCTCCCTTTCTATCAACAATATGCAAATCAAATTCTTGTAGCAAGAGAACCCATCTAATAAGTCTAGGTTTAGCATCTTTCTTTTCCATAAGATATTTAATAGCAGCATGACCAGTGTGAATAGTTACTTTAGAATCAACAATATAAGGTCTGAACTTATCACAAGCAAATACAACTGCTAAGAATTCTTTTTCAGTGGTAGCATAATTTCTTTGAGCATTATCTAGGGTTTTACTAGCATATTGAATAACGTTTAATTTCTTATCAACTGTTTGTCATAGAACAGCACCTACAGCATAATCACTAGCATCACACATAATTTCAAAGGGTGCAGAGATCAATGCTTTCTTAAGTATTTCAAATGCTTCTACACAATCATCATCAAAGACAAATGGTATATCTTTTTGTAATAAATTAGTCAAAGGCCGAGAAATTTTTGAGAAGTCCTTAATGAGCCTCCTATAAAATCCGGCATGACCAATGAAACTTCTTATACCTTTGATTTCCTTGCGACATAGCATCTTCTCAATAGCATCAACTTTGGATTTATCAACTTCAATACCTCTTTCAGAAACTTTTTGCCCCAAGAAAATACCTTCATTAACCATAAAGTGGCACTTTTCCCAGTTCAAGACAAGATTAGTTTCTTCACATCTCTGCAAAACTCGATCAAGGTTGCTCAAGCAATCATCAAAAGAAGATCCATAGAAAGAGAAATCGTCCATGAAAACCTCACAAATCTTTTCACAAAAGTCAGAGAATATAGCCATCATGCATCTTTGAAAGGTAGCAGGTGCATTACATAAACCAAAAGGCATACGTCTATAAGCAAAAGTAACAAAAGGGCAAGTAAAAGTAGTCCTTGATTGATCTTTGGCTGACACAAGTATTTGAGAGAAACCAGAATAACCATCTACAAAGCAAAAATGTCTATGTTTGGATAATCTTTCTAGCATTTGATCGATAAAAGGTAAGGGGTACTGATCCTTTTTAGTAGCCTTCTTTAATTTGCGGAAATCAATTACCATCCTATAACCAGTAATAATTCTCTTAGGAATCAATTCATCTTTATCATTAGGAACGACAGTAATACCTCCCTTCTTAGGGACACAGTGGACAGGACTTACCCACTGACTATCAGCAACGAGATAGATTATACCTGCCTAAAGGAGCTTTAGTATTTCCTTTCTTACCACTTCTTTGTTTTAGGATTCAGTCGTCGTTGATGATCACGAACTGGTTTAGCATCTTCTTCCAAATTAATTTTATGTTGACATAGAGTGGGACTAATGCCCTTAAGATCATCGAGAGTATACCCAATAGCAGCACGGTGCTTCTTCAGAGTTTTCAATAATCTCTCTTCCTCATGCTCTGAAAGATTAGCACTAATAATAACAGGATATATCTTTTTCTCATCAAGATAAGCATATTTAAGAGTATCAGGTAACGGTTTAAGCTCAAACACGGGATCACCCTTGGGTGGAGGGGGGTCCCCTAGGATTCCAATAGGCAAATTGTTTTTCAGAATAGATTCCTGTTTAAAGAATACTTCGTCTATTTCCCTTCTTTCATTCATAAACATATCATTTTCATGGTCTAGCAAATATTGTTCTAAAGGATCACTAGGAGGTACGGCAATAGAAGCAAGACCAATAGTATCATCCTTACTAGGTAATTCTTCTTCATGGTGTTGTCTACTAAATTTAGAAAAATTAAATTCATGAGTCATATCATCGAAACCGATAGTAACAACATCCCTTTTGCAATCTATGGTAGCATTAACTGTCGGGGGTTTGGTGCGACATATGCCAACGGATGGCTTATCATGGTGGGGGAGAGTAGAACATCGCCGGTGCCTGGAAATGGGATGAGGTGAAGACATGCACGCCGGCGAATCTTACCCAGCTTCGGGGCTCTCAGGGAGATAATACCCCTACTGCTGCTCTACGAGGTCTCCGCATGATCACTATGGTCATGTGTTTACACGGTTGCTCCTTGAGCTGTGTCTGGTGGTAGGAGAGGGAAGGCTAGCTCTATCCCTCTATCGGGTGTGGTATAGAACTACTGGGATCCAACCCTTTGCATGGGTGCCCTGGGGGGGTTTATATAGGCGTACCCCCCAGGGGTACAATGGTAATTCGACTGGGCGCGGCCCCAGCCGTCAGTGCCTCCGACCTCTGGCTTCTCCACCGACTGCTAGGGCCCGCCGACTGGTGGGCCCCGCCGACTGGTCTGGTACGGAGCCGATAGGCCGCGTCCGCCGCGGGTGGGTCTTGCCGGCTGCTGATTACTATAGCCGTGCTCCTGATGATGCAAGCTCGGTCATGGGGTCGTGGCAATAGCCCCTCCGCCTGGCGGGCGATCACTGTGGCCACTCCCCATCTCTTCTTGATTAATTGCGCGTGGGGCCCTATGGGAGGGCTCGGCCGACTCCCCCGGGCCGACTCCCGACGGGTCCGACTGGCGGTTCTCCCGTCGTCTCCCGAGGTCTCGCTGACTGGTGGTCCCCTGCTGCCCCAGTCCGTACAGACAGGCCGTCATGGGCGCAGGACCTGGTACAGTGGTGCTGATGTCAGGGCCAGTTGGGCAACAGTGCAACGCCGCAGGGAGATCTTCCCAAGTACGGCGCGCTGTAGCCATGCCTGCCCTTGGTAAGGGGCGGGGAGTGGGCTTCATTGTAGCCACGCTCCTGCCCCGTCACACTCGATGAGGTCACGGTTTGTTGGAGTCGCCGGCCGACTCCCCAAAGAGCGCCTCTCTGTAAGTCGCCCCTGGGACTCGGTCGTGAGCGGGCAGTCGGCCGCCATGCCGTAGACTCCCCAGGAGGCGGCTCTTCGCCCTGTGGTCTTGAGGGGCGCTGCCTGCCCCGATGTCTTGAAAAGTTATGGGCCTCGGGTTGGCCTACCCGCGGCCCATTACTCCGACATTTACAGTGTTTAGGAAAGTTCTATCAAATATAATGGGACAAAAGCTATCTTGTCGGGAACCAAGTACAAGAAAATCAGCATGATATTTAGTTTTCCCACACAACACTTCAACATCTCTAACAATTCCCATTGGTGAAATAGTATCTCTATTGGCAAGTTTAGTTGTGACATCAATATGTTCTATCTCAGCACGTGCAATATCATGCATAATTTCTTTGTATACGGAATAAGGTATTGCACTAGCACTAGAACCCATATCACATAAGCCAAGATAACAATGATCTCCTATTTTAACAGAAATAACAGGCATGCCTACCACCGGTCTGTTTTTATCTTTAGCACAAGGTTTAGCAATTCTAGCAGTTTCATCAAGGAAATGAATGACATGCCCATCAATATTATCAGACAAGAGATCTTTAACAATAGCAATATCAGGTTCAACTTTAATTTGCTCATGAGGTGTATAAGTTTTAATATTGCTTTTACGAACCACAGTTGATGCTTTAGCATGATCCTTTATCCTAACAGGGAAAGGTGGTTTCTCAACATATGCAGTAGGAACAATAGGATCATTATAAGTGACAATCTTTTCTTCAACTTTAATAGGTGCAGCTACTTTTAATTCTATGGGAGGATGATATCTAAACCACTTCTCCTTGGGGAAATCAACATAAGTAGCAAAAGATTCACAGAAAGAAGCTACTATCTCAGTGTCAAGTCCATATTTAGTGCTAAATTATGGCAAACATCGGTATCCATAAAAGATTTAACACAATCAAAACTAGTTGTCATACCTGACTCCTAACCTTTGTCAAGGTCCCAATCTTTAGAGTTGCGTTTAATTCTTTCCAATAAATCCCATTTGAATTCAATAGTCTTCAGCATAAAAGAGCCAACACAAGAAGTATCAAGCATGGTGTGATTGCTATCAGAAAGCCGAGCACAAAAATTTTGAATAATCATTTCTCTTGAGAGCTCTTGATTGTGGCATGAATATAACATTGATTTAAGCCTCCCCAAGCTTGAGCGATGCTTTCTTCTTCGCAAGGCCAAAAATTATATATATAATTGCGATCACGATGAACAAGATGCATAGGATAAAACTTATGATGAAATTCCAATTTCAATCGTATGTAATTCCAAGACCCCATATCATCACATAGCCTATACCATGTCAATGCATCTCCCTTCAATGATAAAGGGAAGACCTTCTTCTTAACAACATCTCCGGGTACACCTGCAAGCTTAAATAATCCACAAACTTCATCCACATATATTAGATGCTCATCAGGATGTTTTGTTCCATCTCCTCAAAAAGGATTAGCTAGCAGTTTCTCAATCATACCCGAAGGAATTTCAAAGCAGACATTTCCATTTTCAGTAGGTTCAGTAGGTTGAGGGTCAACTCTTTGCTCCACTGGTCGGGGTGAAGATACCCCGAACAAGCCCCTCAGAGGATTACTTTCCATAGTAACAAGTGACAGTAAATTTCAGCACACTATATAAATTTTTCCTTACCAAATTCCACCTACCAAAGGCGCTTCACTCCCCGGCAATGACGCCAGAAAATAGTCTTGATGACCCACAAGTATAATGGATCTATCGTAGTCCTTTCGATAAGTAAGAGTGTCGAACCTAGCGAGGAGCAGAAGGAAATGATAAGCGGTTTCCAACAAGGTATTCTCTGCAAGTACTGAAATAAGTGGTAACAGATAGTTTGTTGATAGGGTAATTCGTAACAAGCAACAAGTAACAAAAGTAAATAAAGTGCAGCAAGGTGGCCCAATCCTTTTTGTAGCAAAGGACAAGCCTGGACAAACTCTTATATATAGAGAAAAGCGATCCCCGGACACATGGGAATATCGTCAAGCTAGTTTTCATCACGCTCATATGGTTCGTGTTCGGTACTTTGATAATTTGGTATGTGGGTGGACCGGTGCTTGGGTACAGCCCTTACTTGGACAAGCATCCCACTTATGATTAACCTCTATTGCAAGCGTCTACAACTACAACAAAAGTATTAAGGTAAACCTAGCCATAGCATGAAACATATGGATCCAAATCAGCCCCTTACGAAGCAACGCATAAACTAGGGTTTAAGCTTCTGTCACTCTAGCAACCCATCATCTACTTATTACTTCCCAATGCCTTCCTCTAGGCCCAAATAATGGCGAAGTGTCATGTAGTCGACGTTCACATAACACCACTAGAGGAGAGACAACATACATCTCATCAAAATATCGAACGAATACCAAATTCACATGACTACTAATAGCAAAACTTCTCCCATGTCCTCAAGAACAAACGTAAGTACTCACAAAGCATAAACATGTTCATAATCAGAGGGGTATTAATATGCATATAGGATCTGGACATATGATCTTCCACCAATTAAACCAACTAGCATCAACTACAAGGAGTAATTAACACTACTAGCAACCCATAGGTACCAATCCCGGACTTGGACATAGGAATTGGATACAAGAGATGAACTAGGGTTTTGAGAGGAGATGGTACTGGTGAAGATGTTGATGGAGATTGCCCTTTCCCGATGAGAGGAGCGTTGGTGATGATGATGGCAATGATTTCCCGCTCCGGGAGGGAAGTTTCCCCGGCAGAACAGCTCCGCCAGAGCCCTAGATTGGTCCCGCCAAGGTTCCGCCTCGTCGCGGCGGAGTTTCGTCCGAGAAGATGGCTTATGATTTTTTTCCCATCGAAAGACTTCATATAGCAGTAGATGGCCATCGGAGGGCCACCAGGGGGCCCATGAGGTAGGGGGCGCGCCCAGGGGGTAGGGCACACCCCCACCCTCGTGGGCAGGGTGTGGCCCCCTGGTGAATCTCTTCCGCTGAATATTTTTTATATATTCTGGAAACGTCTTCCGTGAAGTTTCAGGACTTTTGGAGCTGTGCAGAATATGTCTCTAATATTTTCTCCTTTTCCAGCCCAGAATCCCAGCTGCTGGCATTCTCCATCTGCATGTAATCCTTGTAAAATAAGAGAGAATAGGCATAAGTATTCTGACATAATGTGTAATAACAGCCCATAATGCAATAAATATCAATATAAAAGCATGATGCAAAATGGACGTATCAACTCCCCCAAGCTTAGACCTCGCTTGTCCTCAAGCGAAAAGCCGAAATCCAAAAATATGTCCACTTGTTTAGAGATAGAGGTATCGATAAAAATAAAATACGGACATGAGGGCATCATGAACATTCTTAGAACAGCAACTTGTATAATTCTTGTCATATGATTTCTTATAGAGTAATAATCCAATCACAATTTCAAGTATGAATAGTAAACTTCATTGAAAACTAACAAACTATAATCTCAGTCATTGGAGCAATTGCAATTTATCAAAACATAGGAAAGAGTCAATATATAAGAGCTTTTCAGCAAGTCCACATACTCAACTATCATATAGTCTTTCACAATTGCTGACACTCACACAATACTTATGGGTATGGAGTTTTAATCGGACACAGAGAAAGATATGGGCTTATAGTTTTTTGCCTCCCAACATTTTACCTCAAGGGTAGTGTCAACGGTAATAGTTCATGAAAACTCACATCCAATTAGCCATATATACCAGGATCTTTCCAACATACTGTGCTTGCCAAAGTATAAAATGTAAAAAGGAAGGGTGAAGATCACCATGACTCTTATGCAATGTAGGAATAAAAGTAAAACATAAGACCTTCGCAGAGGGAAGCAGAGGTTGTCATGCGCTTTTGTGGTTGGATGCACAAAATCTTAATGCGAAAGAATGTCACTTTATAGTGCCACTTGTGATATGGACCTTTATTATGCAGTTTGTCGCTTTTATTTCTTCCATACCACATGATCATATAAAGTTTATTTTCTCCCACACTAATAAGTCAAACATATTTAGGGAACAATTTTTATTGCTTGCACCGATGACAACTTACCTAGAGGATGTTACTCAATCCATAGGTAGGTATGGTGGACACTGATGGCAAAACTGGTGTAAGGGTATTTGGAAGCACAAGTAGTATCTCTACTTGGTGCAATGAATTTGGCTCACACGAGGGGGAAAGGCAAGCTCAACCATGTTGGATGATCCATGACAATATAATTTATCTCAGATGTAAGAAAACAAAACCCATTACGTTGTGTTCCTTGCTCACGATCATAAAAGATGTCCAAGATAGTATATCTATATGTGAAGACCTCTCCTTCTTTATTACTTCCTATTAATTGCAACGATGACCAAAACTATGTTTGTCAACCCTCAAAAACTTATATTCATCATACTTTTTCTATGTGAGCTCATTACTCTCCATAAGACTCATATGATCTCTTTGTTTCTTTTTATTTCTTTCTATTTTCTTTTATTCCCTCAGGATCATGGCAAAAGAATCAAGCCCTTGACTCAACACTAATCTTTATTATATAGATCACGGACTCGATTACATAGAAGGATTATAAAGCAAAACTCACAACTAGATCATACTAAAAACTTTCATTCTACTAGATCAAGATATTACCAAAAGAATCGAACTAAGAAAAACGGTAAAGATAAAAGTGATGGTGATACGATATCGGGGCACTCCACCAAGCTTGGCAGTTGCCAAGGGGAGTGCCCATACCCAGGTGATTATGTCTCTCTTTTCATGGGTGGTGATGTGATGTTCTTGGCGATGATGCCCCTCAGGATACGATTCTCCTCCTCAAGCTTATTGACTTGCTGGTTGAGGTCCATTATTTCCTTTCGGAGTTTTCATGTAATAGCCAAAGCTCCCTGCACCCAAGGGTGCTGCATAGCTGCGGGAAAACCAGTGACACTCTTTTTCATATTCTCATAAGAAAGAAATCTAACATTGGAAGGGATAACCGAGTTTGGAATAGCCGAGCTCTGCAGTTCTCCCATTGTGAATCCAGCTCGGAAGCGGGAAGTGACTTCTTGATCCTCTTCCCTGGCATCCATCCTCTTCAATTCGGCCTCCATCTCTTCCTCTGTTGTTGCCCAAAGAGGTCAACATTGTTGTTTGTCATTGATCTCGGTGCCGGGTGAGACACCTGGCTCTCCCCGACTGACTCTTGCGAAGACATCTTGCTCTAATCTGCAGCAGCAATAGCTCGAAACACAAAACAGAGGATAATTGCGTGATACGGGAGTCAAAACCTCCTCTAGATTACATAATGAATTTTTACTGACCAAAATACGTGTAGTGTACGAAAACGGAGTCCGGAGAGCACACGAGGTGCCCACGAGGTAGGGGGGCGCGCCCAGTAGGGAAGGGCACGCCCTCCACCCTCGTGGAGCCCTCGTGTCCTTCCCGGACTGCTACTTATTTTTCTATTTTTCTAAATATTCCAAAACGGAGAAATATTGCCTTAAAAACTATTTTGGAGTCAGTTTACTTACCATACCACATATCTATTCCTTTTCGGAGTCTGAAATGTTCCGGAAAGTGTCCCTTATGTATTCCTCTGGGGTCACTGTTTCAATAACATTGGTTTCAACATTTATGGGATTACCTGAGATATAATGTTTGACTCTTTGACCATTCACTACCTTCGGATTTGTGCCTTCGAAGTTGTTGATTTTCATGGCACGGGAACGATAGACCTCCTCGATAACGTAAGGACCTTCCCATTTAGAGAGAAGTTTTCCTGCAAAAAATCTTAAACGAGAGTTGTATAGCAATACATAATCACCTACATTAAACTCACGCTTTTGTATTCTTTTGTCATGCAATCTTTTAACTTTTCCTTTAAACAACTTGGCATTTTCATAGGCTTGGGTTCTCCATTCATCAAGTGAGCTAATATCAGATAGCCTCTTCTCACCGGCAAGTTTAAAATCATAATTGAGTTCTTTAATGGCCCAATATGCCTTGTGTTCTAGTTCGGGAGGTAAGTGACATGCTTTTCCATAAACCATTTTATACAGAGACATACCCATAGGATTTTTATATGCAGTTCTATAGGCCCATAATGCATCGTCAAGTTTCTTGGACCAATTCTTTCTAGATCTATTAACAGTCTTTTGAAAAATTAATTTGAGTTCTCTATTACTCAATTTTACTTGACCACTAGACTGAGGGTGATAAGGAGATGCGATTCTATGATTAACATCATACTTAGCAAGCATTTTACGGAAAGCACCATCAATAAAATGTGAACCGCCATCAGTCATTAAATATCTTGGGACTCCTAATCTTGGAAAAATAACTTCTTTAAGCATTTTAATAGAAGTGTTATGATCAGCACTACTAGTTGGAGTAGCTTCTACCCACATAGTAACGTAATCAACAGCAACTAAAATATGTGTATATCCATTAGAGGAAGGAAAGGGTCCCATATAGTCAAAGCCCCAAACATCAAATGGTTCAATAACAAGTGAACAATTCATAGGCATTTCTTGACGTCTACTAATATTACCAATTTTTGACATTCATCACAAGATAGGACAAACTTACGGGCATCCTTGAAGAGAGTAGGCCAATAAAAACCAGATTGCAATAGCTTATGTGTACTTCTATCTCCAGCATGGTGTCCTCCATAAGCTTCGGAGCGACACTTGCGTAGGATCTGTTCCTGTTCATGCTCAGTACACAACGTCTAATAACACCGTCTACTCCTTCTTTATAAAGATGTGGGTCATCCTAAAAGTAATGCCTCAAATCGTAGAAGAACTTTTTCTTTTGCTAGTATGTGAAACTAGGTGGTATAAACTTAGCAACAATGTAATTAGCATAATCAACATACCATGGAGCAGTATGAGAAGCATTTATGACATTTAATTGCTCATAGGGAAAGCTATCATCAATAGGAAGTGGGTCATCAAGCACATTTTCTAACCTAGACAAGTTGTCTACAACGGGGTTCTTATCTCCCTTTCTATCAACAATATGCAAATCAAATTCTTGTAGCAAGAGAACCCATCTAATAAGTCTAGGTTTAGCATCTTTCTTTTCCATAAGATATTTAATAGCAGCATGACCACTGTGAATAGTTACTTTAGAATCAACAATATAAGGTCTGAACTTATCACAAGCAAATACAACTGCTAAGAATTCTTTTTCAGTGGTAGCATAATTTCTTTGAGCATTATCTAGGGTTTTACTAGCATATTGAATAACGTTTAATTTCTTATCAACTGTTTGTCATAGAACAACACCTACAGCATAATCACTAGCATCACACATAATTTCAAAGGGTGCAGAGATCAATGCTTTCTTAAGTATTTCAAATGCTTCTACACAATCATCATCAAAGACAAATGGATATATCTTTTTGTAATAAATTAGTCAAAGGCCGAGAAATTTTTGAGAAGTCCTTAATGAACCTCCTATAAAATCCGGCATGACCAATGAAACTTCTTATACCTTTGATGTCCTTGGGACATAGGCATCTTCTCAATAGCATCAACTTTGGCTTTATTAACTTCAATACCTCTTTCAGAAACTTTATGCCCAAGAAAATACCTTTCATTAACCATAAAGTGGCACTTTTCCCAGTTCAAGACAAGATTAGTTTCTTCACATCTCTGCAAAACTCGATCAAGGTTGCTCAAGCAATCCATCAAAAGAAGATCCATAGAAAAGAGAAATCGTCCATGAAAACCTCACAAATCTTTTCACAAAAGTCAGAGAATATAGCCATCATACATCCTTGAAAGGTAGCAGGTGCATTACATAAACCAAAAGGCATACGTCTATAAGCAAAAGTAACAAAAGGGCAAGTAAAAGTAGTCCTTGATTGATCTTTGGCTGACACAAGTATTTGAGAGAAACCAGAATAACCATCTAGAAAGCAAAAATTGTATGTTTGGATAATCTTTCTAGCATTTGATCGATAAAAGGTAAGGGGTACTGATCCTTTTTAGTAGCCTTCTTTAATTTGCGGAAATCAATTACCATCCTATAACTTGTAATAATTCTCTTAGGAATCAATTCATCTTTATCATTAGGAACAACAGTAATACCTCCCTTCTTAGGGACACAGTGGACAGGACTTACCCACTGACTATCAGCAACGAGATAGATTATACCTGCCTCAAGGATCTTTAGTATTTCCTTTCTTACCACTTCTTTCATTTTAGGATTCAGTCGTCATTGATGATCACGAACTGGTTTAGCATCTTCTTCCAAATTAATTTTATGTTGACATAGAGTGGGACTAATGCCCTTGTATATATCCAATAGCAGCATGGTGCTTCTTCAGAGTTTTCAATAATCTCTCTTCCTCATGCTCTGAAAGATTAGCACTAATAATAACAGGATATATCTTTTTCTCATCAAGATAAGCATATTTAAGAGTATCAGGTAACGGTTTAAGCTCAAACACGGGATCACCCTTGGGTGGAGGGGGGTCCCCTAGGATTCCAATAGGCAAATTGTTTTTCAGAATAGATTCCTGTTTAAAGAATACTTCGTCTATTTCCCTTATTTCATTCATAAACATATCATTTTCATGGTCAAGCAAATATTGTTCTAAAGGATCACTAGGAGGTACGGCAATAGAAGCAAGACCAATAATACATCCTTACTAGGTAATTCTTCTTCATGGTGTTGTCTACTAAATTTAGAAAATTAAATTCATGAGTCATATCATCGAAACCGATAGTAACAACATCCCTTTTGCAATCTATGGTAGCATTAACTGTCGGGGGTTTGGTGCGACATATGCCAACGGATGGCTTATCATGGTGGGGGCGAGTAGAACGTCGCCGGTGCCTGGAAACGAGATGAGGTGAAGACATGCACGCCGGCGAATCTTACCCAGCTTCGGGGCTCTCCGGGGATAATACCCCTACTGCTGCTCTGCGGGGTCTCCGCATGATCACTATGGTCATGTGTTTACACGGTTGCTCCTTGAGCTGTGTCTGGTGGTAGGAGAGGGCAAGGCTAGCTCTATCCCTCTATCGGGTGTGGTATAGAACTACTGGGATCCAACCCTTTGCATGGGTGCCCTGGGGGGTTTATATAGGCCTACCCCCAGGGGTACAATGGTAATTCGACTGGGCGCGGCCCCAGCCATCAGTGCCTCCGACCTCTGGCTTCTCCGCCGACTGCTGGGGCCCGCCGACTGGTGGGCCCCGCCGACTGGTCTGGTACGGAGCCGATAGGCCGCGTCCGCCGCGGGCGGGTCTTGCCGGCAGCTGATTACTGTAGCCGTGCTCTTGATCACGCAAGCTCGGTCATGGGGTCATGGCAACAGCCCCTCCGCCTGGCGGGCAATCATTGTGGCCACTCCCCATCTCTTCTTGATTAATGGCGCGTGGGGCCCTAGGGGAGGGCTCGGCCGACTCCCCCGGGCCGACTCCCGACGGGTCCGACTGGCGGTTCTCCCGTCGTCTCCCGAGGTCTCGCTGACTGGTGGTCCCCTGCTGCCCCAGGCCGTACAGACAGGCCGCCGTGGGCGCAGGACCTGGTACAGTGGTGCTGATGTCAGGGCCAGTTGGGCAATAGTGCAACGCCGCAGGGAGATCTTCCCAAGTACGGCGCGCTGTAGCCATGCCTGCCCTTGGTAAGGGGCGGGGAGTGGGCTTAATTGTAGCCACGCCCCTGCCCCGTCCCACTCGATGAGGTCACGGTTTGTTGGAGTCGCCGGCCGACTCCCCAAAGAGCGCCTCTCTGTAAGTCGCCCCTGGGACTCGGCCGTGAGCGGGCAGTCGGCCGCCGTGCGTAGACTCCCCAGGAGGCGGCTCTTCGCCCTGTGGTCTTGAGGGGCGCTGCCTGCCCCGATGTCTTGAAAAGTTATGGGCCTCGGGTTGGCCTACCCGCGGCCCATTACTCCGACATTTATAGTGTTCAGGAAAGTTCTACCAAATATAATTGGACAAAAGCTATCTTGTCGGGAACCAAGTACAAGAAAATCAGCATGGTATTTAGTTTTCCCACACAACACTTCAACATCTCTAACAATTCCCGTTGGTGAAATAGTATCTCTATTGGCAAGTTTAGTTGTGACATCAATATGTTCTATCTCAGCACGTGCAATATCATGCATAATTTCTTTGTATACGGAATAAGGTATTGCACTAGCACTAGCACCCATATCACATAAGCCAAGATAACAATGATCTCCTATTTTAACAGAAATAACAGGCATGCCTACCACCGGTCTGTTTTTATCTTTAGCACAAGGTTTAGCAATTCTAGCAGTTTCATCAAGGAAATGAATGACATGCCCATCAATATTATCAGACAAGAGATCTTTAACAATAGCAATATCAGGTTCAACTTTAATTTGCTCATGAGGTGTATAAGTTTTAATATTGCTTTTACGAACCACAGTTGATGCTTTAGCATGATCCTTTATCCTAACAGGGAAAGGTGGTTTCTCAACATATGCAGTAGGAACAATAGGATCATTATAAGTGACAATCTTTTCTTCAACTTTAATAGGTGCAGCTACTTTTAATTCTATGGGAGGATGATATCTAAACCACTTCTCCTTGGGGAAATCAACATAAGTAGCAAAAGATTCACAGAAAGAAGCTACTATCTCAGTGTCAAGTCCATATTTAGTGCTAAATTATGGCAAACATCGGTATCCATAAAAGATTTAACACAATCAAAACTAGTTGTCATACCTGACTCCTTACCTTTGTCGAGGTCCTAATCTTTAGAGTTGCGTTTAATTCTTTCCAATAAATCCCATTTGAATTCAATAGTCTTCATCATAAAAGAGCCAACACAAGAAGTATCAAGCATGGTGTGATTGCTATCAGAAAGCCGAGCATAAAATTTTTGAATAATCATTTCTCTTGAGAGCTCTTGATTGTGGCATGAATATAACATTGATTTAAGCCTCCCCAAGCTTGAGCGATGCTTTCTTCTTCGCAAGGCCAAAAATTATATATATAATTGCGATCACGATGAACAAGATGCATAGGATAAAACTTATGATGAAATTCCAATTTCAATCGTATGTAATTCCAAGACCCCATATCATCACATAGCCTATACCATGTCAATGCATCTCCCTTCAATGATAAAGGGAAGACCTTCTTCTTAACAACATCTCCGGGTACACCTGCAAGCTTAAATAATCCACAAACTTCATCCACATATATTAGATGCTCATCAGGATGTTTTGTTCCATCTCCTCAAAAAGGATTAGCTAGCAGTTTCTCAATCATACCCGAAGGAATTTCAAAGCAGACATTTTCATTTTTAGTAGGTTCAGTAGGTTGAGGGTCAACTCTTTGCTCCACTGGTCGGGGTGAAGATACCCCGAACAAGCCCTTCAGAGGATTACTTTCCATAGTAACAAGTGACAGTAAATTTCAGCACACTATATAAATTTTTCCTTACCAAATTCCACCTACCAAAGGCGCTTCACTCCCCGGCAATGACGCCAGAAAAGAGTCTTGATGACCCACAAGTATAATGGATCTATCGTAGTCCTTTCGATAAGTAAGAGTGTCGAACCTAGCGAGGAGCAGAAGGAAATGATAAGCGGTTTCCAACAAGGTATTCTCTGCAAGTACTGAAATAAGTGGTAACAGATAGTTTGGTGATAGGGTAATTCGTAACAAGCAACAAGTAACAAAAGTAAATAAAGTGCAGCAAGGTGGCCCAATCCTTTTTGTAGCAAAGGACAAGCCTGGACAAACTCTTATATATAGAGAAAAGCGATCCCCGGACACATGGGAATATCGTCAAGCTAGTTTTCATCACGCTTATATGATTCACGTTCGGTACTTTGATAATTTGGTATGTGGGTGGACCGGTGCTTGGGTACTGCCCTTACTTGGACAAGCATCCCACTTATGATTAACCTCTATTGCAAGCATCTGCAACTACAACAAAAGTATCAAGGTAAACCTAGCCATAGCATGAAACATATGGATCCAAATCAGCCCCTTACGAAGCAACGCATAAACTAGGGTTTAAGCTTCTGTCACTCTAGCAACCCATCATCTACTTATTACTTCCCAATGCCTTCCTCTAGGCCCAAATAATGGCGAAGTGTCATGTAGTCGACGTTCACATAACACCACTAGAGGAGAGACAACATACATCTCATCAAAATATCGAACGAATACCAAATTCACATGACTACTAATAGCAAAACTTCTCCCATGTCCTCAAGAACAAACGTAACTACTCACAAAGCATAAACATGTTCATAATCAGAGGGGTATTAATATGCATATAGGATCTGAACATACGATCTTCCACCAATTAAACCAACTAGCATCAACTACAAGGAGTAATTAACACTACTAGCAACCCACAGGTACCAATCTCGGAGTTGGAGATAGGAATTGGACACAAGAGATGTACTAGGGCTTTGAGAGGAGATGGTGCTGGTGAAGATGTTGATGGAGATTTCCCTCTCCCGATGAGAGAAACATTGGTGATGACGATGGCGAGGATTTACCCCTCCGGAAGGGAAGTTTCCCCGACAGAACAACTCCGCTAGAGCCCTAGATTGGTTCCGCCAAGGTTCCGCCTCGTGGCGGAGGAGTTTCGTCCTAGAAGATGGCTTATGATTTTTTCCCATCAAAAGACTTCATATAGCAGAAGATGGCCACCGGAGGGCCACAAGGGGGCCCACGAGGTAGGGGGGCGTGCCCAGGGGGGTAGAGCGCGCCCCCACCCTCGTGGGCAGGGTGTGCCCCCCTGGTGAATCTCTTCCGCTGAGTATTTTATATATATTCTGGAAATGTCTTCCATGAAGTTTCAGGACTTTTGGAGCTGTGCAGAATAGGTCTCTAATATTTGCTCCTTTGCCAGCCCAGAATCCCAGCTGCCGGCATTCTCTCCCTCTTCATGTAAACCTTGTAAAATAATAGAGAATAGGCATAAGTATTGTGACATAATGTGTAATAACAGCCCATAATGCAATAAATAATGATATAAAAGCATGATGCAAAAAGGACGTATCAGGTGCCTTAGTGTCGACAAACCCTAAATGATAAAACCTTGGCTTTTAGGATTCCTCGGTGTCGACAAAAACCTAAATGATGAAAGCTTAGTCTTTTAGGGTGCCTTGGCGTCGACAAACCCTAAATGATAAAAGCTTAGCTTTTAGGATGCCTCGGTGTCGACAAACCTTAAATGATGAGAGCATGATAATTCCTCACAATCCCTAAATGATGAGATCTTGTTCCTTGACAACAACCAACTTTTTAACCTAAGTTTTTTCCTATTTAGAGCGAAACATGGCCCACAATGATGAGGCCGGCGGTTCGAGGAAGACATTCTTGGAGTTGTCCCAGGAGATGGAGGACACCGATCTTGACTACACAACCCCTAGTGGTGTCGGGGATGACACCACTGATGGTGCCGCCGAGGATGCCACCACTGATGATGGCAGTGCACACACAGATGGCAGCCAACCAAAGAGCCAACAGAAGGACCAGCGCCCGAACGTGCTCGGCACAGTCAAGGAGGAATTTACTAAAGTGTCCTCCGAGGGGCATCCAGCGGTGCTCCTAGAAATAGTCAAGGGGTACGAGGGACAGCTCGGGTGCATTCTCCAGAGCACCGTCTCGATCAACACCGAGAACCTAAGGCATTGTGATCGAGGGAATTTGTGCAACCTCCTCTTCACGAAGCTGCACGAACGATACAAGTTCCCCGGTGACTTCGCAAAAACACGCCTCTTAGGGAATAAAGTGAACAGTGCTGCCCTCACGAAGAAGAGCACGACCCTAGCTACTTGGAGAGCCTCGGTGAAGAGCATGATTGAAAAAGGTGATAGTTATGAGAAGATCAAGGAGAAACATCCTTCGATCAGCGGAGATGACTACCGGGAGTTCAAGATGCAGTGCGACAGCAACGCATCTACGGAATCAAGTCAGTGGGGGAAAGATATGCGGGACTTGAACTTACGGGTCCACAAACTTAGTCCCGACGGTTACAGAGTGGCGGAACTTATATGGGACAAGGAGGACGTGGAGCGTGCCGAGCAAGGCCTACCGCCCCTCTTTGAGAAATACCGTGACAAGCAGACCAGGAACTATGTCAGGGCCAGGTACAAGATTGACCCAGTAACCAAGGAGCTTACCATGGATCTGAAGACCAAGGCGCTTGAGCATGTTCTGGTAAGGAATACACCCCCGCGTATTTAGCTCCATATGGTTGCATTCTAATTAATGAAGCCAATTTTCTAAATGGTTCACGTTCCTTCCGCAGGACACTGAATGTAGTAGCGCGGGGTCGTCTCAGAGCTCCCCTTTCGACACCCCTTTAAATAGGGTGTCGAACGTAATGAAAAACAAGGATAAGCTCAGTAAGTCGTCGTCAGCTGGTCGTGTGGCTGGCAAAGGCTTGTCCACGAAATGGTCGCAGTACTATACCGCTGGGGGAAAGGAGAGAAAGACTAGCTCGGAAAGCCAGGAGTGCGAGGTTCAACAACTCAAGGCACAAGTGGCGCAGATTCCGGAGATCGTTGAAGAGCAAGTGCGAGACCAACTGGGAGCGACGATCACCGCCATTATGCCTACCTTGGTTTCTCGGCTACAGGCGTGGATTGCGGGTGGCCAACAGGGGCGATCCCCGATTCCCAGCTTCACGGGCAGCAACTCGCGCAACACGCCGGCGGTGCCATTGGTGTCTCCGGCGGAGGCGGCATTGGTGTCTTCCGCGGCGGCGTCGGCATTGCAGCTTAATACACCCGGATGTGGGAAGAATACGGCGTCCGGCACCTCAGCAGCAAGTGGCCCCTCTGTCACTTGCACGCCTGCCGTTGGCGGTGCCTCGACATTAGCCGAGCTCGACGCCATCACGGTAACTAATTAAGCTTCTCGGCCGATGACTTCATCTCCTTACCTTTGACTGGGCATCCCTGATACCCTACATGTTTTCGCAGGGCGCTGCCGATGTTCTGTGCACTCTCCTGCACTTCGTGAACGACGAGTTGGTCGATGTCGCCAAGGGCAGAATTGTTAAACCGGGCAGCCGTGTGTTCTACGGTAATCAGATGCCACCCACCCTTTATAGGGTTCAACTGGTTCGGGTACTGCCGGGCTTCGACGACATGTTACCTCCGTATCGACCCCACGGGGCCGACAAAGATTATGTGATGACACTCAGCGCCTGCATAAGCTGGCCCATGCTTTGGCCGAAGAGCCAGATTCGTTTGGGGCGGGGGACACCACCCCACAGACAACACCGCCAGTCGTGCCGGCGCCAAGCCATGGCAAGACCCCCGCAACACTACCGGACATGCCGGACATGGATATGGCACAGGATCCGGACATGCATATGGCACAGGATCCGGACGATGCCGACAACGACAACGACTATACATTTACCAACATCGGTAAGTACTTCAATGAACATTGGTACGGTGACGAATTCTTGGGGCCTCCTTCTCAAGAACCCAACCCTGCAAAAAATGATCTAGCTGGTACCGCGGAGAAACCAATTTGCAACAGGCGTCGTCTGGCGTTCAGTTCTCAGGAGACGCCTCCAGCTGCCACCTTCACCGAGCCTCAACACACTCAGGAAGGTGCGAAATATTATCAGCCCCAACACACTCAAGAAGGCTGTCTGTGAGAAGAACTCGATCCCATTACAGCAGAAGAAGAAGGAACGGAAAAGAAAGAGTAACAAGGGTGCGATCCAGCCGGCACCGAGTACGATCCGTGATCAGGACGGGCCACCTTCACCTAAGGATATCTCGAGGAGGGTGCATGAGGCGGGTAGGCCGATGCTAGCGACTAATCTGCTCAATGCTGCAACCGGTGCTATGCAGAGTCTGCATGACAGTGTTCTTTCTTTGGAGAAGCGGCATCTCCAAGAGAATGATGTGGCATACCCGGTTTTCATGGCAAAGGTGCCAGAGGGCAAGGTCTTTGTGGATAGAGCCATCGGGGGTATGATCGTCCTGCGTTTTGATGACATCTTCGTTATGTTTAACCTTCATCCGCCGCACTACACCTTCGTTCGGCTATTTTCGGTGAGTACGGAAATGTGGATCATTAGAGACAAGACCCCGGACATCGTGATAGTCGACCCCTTCTACATGCGTGCCAAGATCTTGGGCAGCGCTGGGGACCGACAAGTCGCGAGTTCATACCTCGAAGGCATCGTTCAGGCAAACCCAGATAAGGATAACTTCCTCGTGCCATACTTTCCCGAGTAAGTCATCCCCTCACCGCCCCGTAACATATGATTTCTTAGATTTCGATGGTTTTTTCTAACATTCTGTGTTTTGTGCAGTGACACACATTGCACACTCATCCTCTCAAGCCCAAAATATTCCATGGTCACGTATTTCGACTCGGACCATCAGTCGAAGATAGACTACACAAATATCTAGAAAGTTCTTGATGATGTTCTCCCCAGCTACGCCAGATTTGGAGGCACCTTCACTAGGCCAATTCGTAGGTACGACAAGCATGTGTTCGCCCACAATACGACATTCCCTGCGTCAGGAAGCCTCCTGGCGGTCAGAAGGATACCTACTACGCCCTCCATCACATGCGGGTGATTGTACGGGACCATAATCACCTTCTGCTACCAAATAATCTCAAAGATTGGGCCGCAAGCTTGTCAGCAATCCAGGACGCGAACATCAGACAAGAATTCTTTCGCATCTAGTCGGAGTTTGCGGAAATCATCCATCAAGATGTCCTTCGTACCTCGGGGCAGTTCTACCTCAGATATCAACCGTCCAACAGTGAGATAGAAACAACGCTACAAATGTAGGCTGAAAATGCCCGCGATTTCATGACCATCACGATACACGGCAGCTTCATCCATGCTTCGGTCCCTGAGTCGAGTCGAAAGTAGTGATGCTATGTGTAGTTCTAAAATATCCATTAGCTCATGTTGTAATTAAAGTTTAATGAACTAGGATGTCTCTTTCGTTTGGACAGTCGTTCAACTTATATGTAATCGATGCTATTTAGTAGTAGGACCATGAATCGTGCTATTAATGTCTTGCTTTTCTCTTTCGATCCTTTTGTTGCATACTTATATATTGCTTGTGCATTGTCTGTGAATTGCTTCTAACGTTTTGTTTGGCTAGTGCATAGAGATGCCGTCATATGTCGTGTACAAGGGTAAGGTTCCCGGAGTCTACGATGACTGGGAGGAGTGTCGGAGACAGGTTCACCGTTTCAGCGGTAACAGTTACAAAGGGTACACCACTAGTGCGGAGGCGGAATCTAGATATGCGCACTATCTAGCGGGAGAGAGGAGGGAGCGGAGGAGGAACCAGATGAAGACCAGGTTCATCGCGATGATGCTCATCGTGATGACCGCAGCTCTCTTCTATGTGATGGTAGTTTAGATGATCGATATCGACTTATAATGTGAAGACAAACTCGCTACTCGTGGTCTCGAGACATGTAATGTTCTAACTTTGTTCGCTCTTTTGAATATGGAGACTAATATAATGAATTGTATCCGGAGACTAATCTTCTATTGTATTCGACGAATCTGCTGTTGCTATGTGGTGTTGTCTATATTCTGTCCAGTAATATATTTTGTAACCTATGCAAATATCAGAAAAGAAAAAATTCATAATATTCATACTAGGGCGCACCACACAGCACTTTAGTGGCACACTCCAATAAACACACTAGTACCGCACTGCCGAGTAGTGCGCCATTAGTAACCCAGAGCATAAGGTAAATATGCCCCCCTGGGAGGCATACTAATGGCGCACCACGGGACATACTAATGGCGCACTTGTTGGAAATATGCCCTAGAGGAAATAATAAATTAGTTATTATTATATTTCCTTGTTCATGATAATCGTGTATTATCCATGCTATAATTGTATTGATAGGAATCTCAGATACATGTGTGGATACATAGACAACACCATGTCCCTAGTAAGCCTCTAGTTGACTAGCTCGTTGATCAATAGATGGTTACGGTTTCCTGACCATGGACATTGGATGTCGTTGATAACGGGATCACATCATTAGGAGAATGATGTGATGGACAAGACCCAATCCTAAGCCTAGCACAAGATCATGTAGTTCGTATGCTAAAGCTTTTCTAATGTCAAGTATCATTTCCTTAGACCATGAGATTGTGCAACTCCCGGATACCGTAGGAATACTTTGGGTGTGCCAAACGTCACAACGTAACTGGGTGGCTATAAAGGTACACTACAGGTATCTCCGAAAGTGTCTGTTGGGTTGGCACGAATCAAGACTGGGATTTGTCACTCCGTGTAAACGGAGAGGTATCTCTGGGCCCACTCGGTAGGACATCATCATAATGTGCACAATGTGATCAAGGAGTTGATCACTGGATGATGTGTTACGAAACGAGTAAAGAGACTTGCCGGTAACGAGATTGAACAAGGTATCGGGATACCGACGATCGAATCTCGGGCAAGTATCGTACCGCTAGACAAAGGGAATTGTATACGGGATTGATAAAGTCCTTGACATCGTGGTTCATCCGATGAGATCATCATGGAACATGTGGGAGCCAACATGGGTATCCAGATCCCACTGTTGGTTATTAACCGGAGAGTCATCTCGGTCATGTCTGCATGTCTCCCGAACCCGTAGGGTCTACACACTTAAGGTTCGGTGACGCTAGGGTTATAGAGATATTAGTATGAGGTAGCCCTAAAGTTGTTCGGAGTCCCGGATGAGATCCCGGAGGTCACGAGGAGTTCCGGAATGGTCCGGAGGTAAAGAATTATATATAGGAAGTGCTATTTCGGCTATCGGGACAAGGTTCGGGGTCAGCGGTATTGTACCGGGACTACCGGAAGGGTCCCGGGGGTCCACCGGGTGGGGCCACCTGCCCCGGGGGGCCACATGGGCTGTAGGGAGTGCGCCTTGGCCTATATGGGCCAAGGGCACCAGCCCCAAGAGGCCCATGCGCCAAGAGATAAGGGAAAGGAAGAGTCCTAAAGGGGGAAGGCACCTCCGAGGTGCCTTGGGGAGGATGGACTCCTCCCTGGCCGCACCCTTCCTTGGAGGAAGGGCCAAGGCTGCGCCCCCCTTCTCCCTTGGCCCTATATATAGTGGGGGGAAGGGAGGGCAGCAACATCTAAGTCCTGGTACCTCCCTCTCCCTCCCATGACACATCTCCCTCCTCCCGCAGCGCTTGGCGAAGCCCTGTTGGAATCCCGCTACTTCCACCACCACGCCGTCGTGCTGCTGGATCTCCATCAACCTCTCCTCCCCCCTTGCTAGATCAAGAAGGAGGAGACGTCGCTGCTCCGTACGTGTGTTGAACGCGGAGGTGCCATCTGTTCGGCGCTAGGATCTCCGGTGATTTGGATCACGACGAGTACGACTCCATCAACCCCGTTCACTTGAACGCTTCCTCTTAGCGATCTACAAGGGTATGTAGATGCACTCTCCTTCCCCTCGTTGCTGGTTTCTCCATAGATAGATCTTGGTGACACGTAGGAAAATTTTGAATTTATGCTATGTTACCCAACAGTGGCATCATGAGCTAGGTCTATTGCGTAGATTCTATGCACGAGTAGAACACAAAGTAGTTGTGGGCATTGATTTTGTTCAATGTGCTTACCGTTACTAGTCCAATCTTGATTCGGCGGCATTGTGGGATGAAGCGGCCCGGACCAACCTTACACGTACGCTTACGTGAGACCGGTTCCACCGACTGACATGCACTAGTTGCATAAGGTGGCTGGCGGGTGTCTGTGTCTCCCACTTTAGTCGGATCGGATTCGATGAAAAGGGTCCTTATGAAGGGTAAATAGCAATTGGCATATCACGTTGTGGTCTTTGCGTAGGTAAGAAACATTCTTGCTAGAAACCCATAGCAGCCACGTCAAACATGCAAACAACAATTAGAGGACGTCTAACTTGTTTTTGCAGGGTATGCTATGTGATGTGATATGGCCAAAGGATGTGATGAATTATATATGTGATGTATGAGATGATCATCTTCTTGTAATAGGAATCACGACTTGCATGTCGATGAGTATGACAACCGGCAGGAGCCATAGGAGTTGTCTTAATTTATTTATGACCTGCTTGTCAACATAAACGTCATGTAATTACTTTACTTTATTGCTAACCGTTAGCTGCAGTAGTAGAAGTAATAGTTGGCGAGGAAACTTCATGGAGACACGATGGTGGAGATCATGATGATGGAGATCATGGTGTCATGCCGGTGACGATGATGATCATGGAGCCCCGAAGATGGAGATCAAAAGGAGCAATATGATATTGGCCATATCATGTCACTATTTGATTGCATGTGATGTTTATCATGTTTTTGCATCTTGTTTACTTAGAACGACGGTAGTAAATAAGATGATCCCTCATTAAAATTTCAAGAAAGTGTTCCCCCTAACTGTGCACCGTTGAGAAAGTTCGTCGTTTTGAAGCACCACGTGATGATCGGGTGTGATAGATTCTTACGTTCGAATACAACGGGTGTTGACGAGCCTAGCATGTACAGACATGGCCTCGGAACACATGCGAAACACTTAGGTTAACTTGACGAGCCTAGCATGTACAGACATGGCCTCGGAACACAAGAGACCGAAAGGTCGAGCATGAGTCGTAGAGAAGATACGATCAACATGAAGATGTTCACCGATGTTGACTAGTCCGTCTCACGTGATGATCGGACACGGCCTAGTTGACTCGGATCATGTAATCACTTAGATGACTAGAGGGATGTGTACCTGAGTGGGAGTTCATAAGATGAACTTAATAATCTTGAACATAGTCAAAAGGTCTTCGCAAATTATGTCGTAGCCCGCGCTTCAGTTCTACTGTTTAGATATGTTCCTAGAGAAAATTTAGTTGAAAGTTGATAGTAGCAATTATGTGGACTAGGTTCGTAAACTGAGGTTTGTTCTCATTGCTTCATAGAAGGCTTATGTCCTTAATGCACCGCTCAGTGTGCTGAACCTCGAACGTTGTCTATGGATGTTGCGAACATCTGACATACACATTTTGATAACTACGTGATAGTTCAGTTAAACGGCTTAGAGTTGAGGCACCGAAGACATTTTGAAACGTCGCGAAACATATGAGATGTTTCGAGGGCTGAAACTGGGATTTCAGGCTCATGCCCACGTCAAGAGGTATAAGACCTCCGACGATTTTCTTAGCCTGCAAACTAAGGGAGAAAAGCTCAATTGTTGAGCTTGTGCTCAGATTGTCTGAGTACAACAATCATTTGAATCAAGTGGGAGTTGATCTTCCAAATGAGATAGTGATGTTTCTCTGAAGTCATTACCACCAAGCTGCTAGAGCTTCGTGATGAACTATAATATATCAGGGGCATATATGATGATCCTTGAGATATTTGCGATGTTTGACACCACAAAAGTAGAAATCAAAAGGGAGCATCAATCGTTGATGGTTAGTAAAACCACTAGTTTCAAGAAGGGCAAGGGCAAGAAAGGGATACTTCATGGAACAACAAATCAGTTGCTGTTCTAGTGAAGAAACCCAAAGTTGAACCCAAGCCCGAGACTAAGTGCTTCTGTAATAAAGGGAACATCCACTGGAGCAGAATTACCCTAGATACTTGGTAGATAAGAAGGCTGGCAAGGTCGATAGAAGTATATTGGATGTATTGTGTTGATGTGTACTTTACTAGTACTCCTAGTAGCACCAGGGTATTAGATACCGGTTCGGTTGCTAAGTGCTAGTAACTCGAAATAAAAGCTACGAAATAAACGGAGACTAGCTAAAGGTGAGCTGACGATATGTGTTGGAAGTGTTTCCAATGTTGATATGATCAAGCATCGCACGCTCCCTCTACCATCGAGATTGGTGTTTGCGTTGAGCATAGACATGATTGGATTATGTCTGTCGCAATACGGTTATTCATTTAAAGAGAATAATGGTTACTCTGTTTATTTGAATAATACCTTCAATGGTCTTGCACCTAAAATGAATGGTTCATTGAATCTCGATTATAGTGATACAGATGTTCATGCCAAAAGATATAAGATAGTAATGATAGTACCACCTACTTGTGGCACTTCCACTTAAGTCATATCGGTATAAAACGCATGAAGAGGCTCCATGTTGATGGATCTTTGGACTCACTCATTTTTTGAAAAGTTTGAGACATGCAAACCATGTCTATTGGTGTATATGCATGAAGAAACTCCATGCAAATGGACAGTTTTGACTCACTTGATTTTGAATCACTTGAGACATGCAAATCATACCACATGGGCAAGATGACTGAAAGCCTCATTTTTAGTAAAATGAAACTAGAAAGCAACTTGTTGGAAGTAATACATTTTGATGTGTGCAGTCCAATGAGTGCTGAGGCGTGTAGTGGATATCGATATGTTCTTACTTCACAGATGATTTGAGTAGATGTTGAGTATATTTACTTGATGAATCACGAGTCTGAATTATTGAAAGGTTCAAGTAATTTCAGGGTGAAGTTGAAAGATCGTCATGACAAGAGGATAAAATATCTATGATATGATCATAGAGATGAATATCTGAATTACGAGTTTGGCACAGAATCAAGACATTGTGGAAATTGTTTCACAACTAATACAGCCTGGAACACCATAGTGTGTTGGTGTGTCCGAACATCATAACTGCACCCTATTGGATATGATGCATACCATGATGTCTCTTATCGAATTACCACGATAGTTTATGGGTTAGGCATTAAATACAACCACATTCACTTTAAATAGGGCACCACGTAATTCCGATGAGATGACACCATATGAACTATGGTTTAGAGAAACCTAAGCTGTCATTTCTTAGAAGTTTGGGGCTGCGACGCTTATGTGAAAAAGTTTCAGGCTGATAAGCTCGAACCCAAAGCGGATAAATGCATCTTCATAGGACACCCAAAACAGTTGGGTATACCTCCTGTCTCAGATCCGAAAGCAATAAGGGATTGTTTCTAGAATCGGGTCCTTTCTCGAGGAAAAGTTTCTCTCGAAAGAATTGAGTGGGAGGATGGTGGAGACTTGATGAGGTTATTGAACCGTCTCTTCAACTAGTGTGTGGCAAGGCACAGGAGTTGTTCGTATGGCACCTACACCAATTGAAGTGGAAGCTTATGATAGTGATCATGAAACTTCAGATCAAGTCACTCCCAAACCTTGTAGGACGACAAGGATGCGTACTACTTCAGAGTGGTACGTAATCCTGTCTTGGAAGTCATGTTGCTAGACAACAATGAACCTATGAGCTATGGAGAAGCAATGGTGGGCCCGGATTCCGATAAATGGCTCGAGGCCATAAAATCTGAGATAGGATCCATGTATTAAAACAAAGTATAGACTTTGGAAGAACTACTTGATGGCCGTAAGGCTGTTAGGTACATATGGATTTTAAAAGGAAGACGGACAATGATGGTAAGTATCACCATTAAGAAAGCTCGACTTGTCGTTAAGATGTTTTCCGACAAGTTCAAGGAGTTGACTACGATGAGACTTTCTCACTCGTAGCGATGCTAAGAGTCTGTTGGAATTATATTAGCGATTACTACATTATTTATGAAATCTTGCAGATAGGATGTCAAAACATTGTTTCCTCGATGATTTTCTTGAGGAAAGGTTGTATGTGATACAACCGGAAGGTTTTGTCAATCCTGAAAGATGCTAATAAAGTATACAAAGCTCCAGCAATCCTTCTAAGGACTGGAGTAAGCATCTCAGAGTTGGAATGTACGCTCTGATGAGATGATCAAAGATTTTGGGTGTATACAAAGTTTATGAGAAACTTGTATTTCCAAAGAAGTGAGTGGGAGCACTATAGAATTTCTGATGAATATATGTTGTTGACATATTGTTGATCAGAAATGATGCAGAATTTCTGGAAAGCATATAGGGTTATTTGGAAAGTGTTTTTCAATGGAAAGCCTGGATTAAGCTACTTGAACATTGAGCATCAAGATCTATAATGATAGATCAAAATGCTTAATGGTGCTTTCAAATGAGCACATACCTTGACATGATCTTGAAGGTGTTCAAGATGGATCAGTCGAAGAAGGAGTTCTTGCCTGAGTTGTAAGGTATGAAGTTAAGACATAAAGCTCGACCACGGCAGAATAGAGAGAAAGGACGAAGGTCGTCCCCTATGCTTAAGACATAGGCTCTACAGTATGCTATGCTGTGTAGCGGACATGAAATGTGCCTTGCCATGAGTCAGTCAAGGGGTACAAGAGTGATCTAAGAATGGATCACAGGACAGCGGTCAAAGTTATCCTTAGTAACTAGTGGACTAAGGAATTTTCTCGATTATGGAGGTGGTAAAAGAGTTCGTCGTAAAGGGTTACGCCGATGCAAACTTTGACACTAATCCAGATTATTCTGAATAGTAAACTGGATTCGTATAGTAGAATAGTTATTTGGAATAGCTCCAAATGTAGCGTAGTAGTTGCATCTACAAGATGACATAAGAAATTTGCGAAGTACATACGGATCTGAAAGATTCAGACCCGTTGACTATAACATCTCTCACAAGCATAACATGATCAAACCCAGAACTCATCGAGTGTTAGTCACATAGCGATGTGAACTGGATTATTGACTCTAGTAAACTCTTTGGGTGTTAGTCACATGGGGATGTGACCTTGAGTGTTAGTCACATAGCGATGTGAACTGGATTATTGACTCTAGTGCAAGTGGGAGACTGTTGGAAATATGCCCTAGAGGCAATAATAAATTAGTTATTATTATATTTCCTTTTTCATGATAATCGTTTATTATCCATGCTATAATTGTATTGATAGGAAACTCAGATACATGTGTGGATACATAGACAACACCATGTCCCTAGTAAGCCTCTAGTTGACTAGCTCATTGATCAATAGATGGTTACGGTTTCCTGACCATGGACATTGGATGTCGTTGATAACGGGATCACATCATTAGGAGAATGATGTGATGGACAAGACCCAATCCTAAGCCTAGCACAAGATCATGTAGTTCGTATGCTAAAGCTTTTCTAATGTCAAGTATCATTTCCTTAGACCATGAGATTGTGCAACTCCCGGATACCGTAGGAATACTTTGGGTGTGCCAAACGTCACAACGTAACTGGGTGGCTATAAAGGTACACTACAGGTATCTCCGAAAGTGTCTGTTGGGTTGGCACGAATCGAGACTGGGATATGTCACTCCGTGTAAACGGAGAGGTATCTCTGGGCCCACTCGGTAGGCCATCATCATAATGTGCACAATGTGATCAAGGAGTTGATCACGGGATGATGTGTTACAAAACGAGTAAGGAGACTTGTCGGTAACGAGATTGAACAAGGTATCGGGATACCGACGATCGAATCTCGGGCAAGTATCGTACCGCTAGACAAAGGGAATTGTATACGGGATTGATTAAGTCCTTGACATCGTGGTTCATCCGATGAGATCATCATGGAACATGTCAGAGCCAACATGCGTATCCAGATCCCGCTGTTGGTTATTAACCGGAGAGTCATCTCGGTCATGTCTGCATGTCTCCCGAACCCGTAGGGTCTACACACTTAAGGTTCGGTGATGCTAGGGTTATAGAGATATTAGTATGCGGTAGCCCGAAAGTTGTTCGGAGTCCCGGATGAGATCCTGGACGTCACGAGGAGTTCCGGAATGGTCCGGAGGTAAAGAATTATATATAGGAAGTGCTATTTCGGCTATCGGGACAAGTTTCGGGGTCACCGGTATTGTACCGGGACCACCGGAAGGGTCCCGCGGGTCCACCGCGTGGGGCCACCTGCCCCGGGGGGCCACATGGGCTGTAGGGGGTGCGCCTTGGCCTGTATGGGCCAAGGGCACCAGCCCCAAGAGGCCCATGCGCCAAGAGATAAGGGAAAGGAAGAGTCCTAAAGGGGGAAGGCACCTCCGAGGTGCCTTGGGGAGGATGGACTCCTCCCTGGCCGCACCCTTCCTTGGAGGAAGGGCCAAGGCTGCGCCCCCCCCCCCTCTCCCTTGGCCCTATATATAGTGGGGGGAAGGGAGGGCAGCAACATCTAAGCCCTGGCACCTCCCTCTCCCTCCCATGACACATCTCCCTCCTCCCGCAGCGCTTGGCGAAGCCCTGTTGGAATCCCGCTACTTCCACCACCACGCCGTTGTGCTGCTGGATCTCCATCAACCTCTCCTCCCCCCTTGCTGGATCAAGAAGGAGGAGACGTCGCTGCTCCGTACGTGTGTTGAACACGGAGGTGCCATCCGTTCGGCGCTAGGATCTCCGGTGATTTGGATCACGACGAGTACGACTCCATCAACCCCGTTCACTTGAACGCTTCCGCTTAGAGATCTACAAGGGTATGTAGATGCACTCTCCTTCCCCTCGTTGCTGGTTTCTCCATAGATAGATCTTGGTGACATGTAGGAAAATTTTGAATTTATGCTACGTTACCCAACAGCAATGCCTGGTGCGCCACTACTGTCTAGTATACTAATGGCATGATTATAGTGGCGGACCTGTAGTGCACCATTAATGGCCAAAACAGGTGCGCCACTAACAGGCCTTTTCCTAGTAGAGCTTCAATGTTTTTTAAACATATTGGAACTCCAGATTTTTTTGCGTTCAGTATGCAGCATTCAAAGCGACGTCATCCATTTCCAACACGTTCTAACATCATTTGCTGTTTTTCAGTCATTTATCGATTTATTTAGAGAGCTAAATGACCGTGAAATTGAAAATCACTACAAAATGAACTCTGAAAATGTTGAAACTTGGCATGGTATCATAATTTCACCCTCATAGCATGTGCGAAAGAGTAGAGAGCGTCAGAGCAAAAACTGGATGCACTTCATGTACAAACTGGACAATCTCTTTCGGAGTATCAGGGTTTCGGAAGGGAACTCATCTGTTACACTGGTACTTCAATGTTTTTTAAACTTATTTGAACTCCAAACTTTTTTTGCGTTCAGTATGCAACATTCAAAGCAACGTCATCAATTTCCAACACGTTCTGACATCATTTGTTGTTTTTCAGTCATTTACCGATTTTTTTATAGAGCTAAATGACCATGATATTCAAAATCACTACAAAATGAACTCTGAAAATGTTGAAACTTGGCATGGTATCATCATTTCACCCGCATAGCATGTGCGAAAGAGTAGCGAGGGTCACGGCAAAAACAGGACGCACATCGTGTACAAACTGACAATCTCTTTCGGAGTATCAGGGTTTCGGATGAGAACTCATCTGTTACACGGGCACTTCAATGTTTTTTAAACTTATTTGAACTCCAGACTTTTTTGCATTTAGTATGCAACATTCAAAGAACGTCATCAATTTCCAACAAGTTCTGACAGCATTTGATGTTTTTCAGTCATTTACCGATTTGTTTAGAGAGCTAAATGACCGTGAAAGTGAAAATCACTACAAAATGAAATCTGAAAATGTTGAAAATTGGCATGGTATCATCATTTCACCCGCATAGCATATGCGAAAGAGTAAAGAGGGTCATGAAGAAACTAAATACAGGAAAAAAACTACTCAGAAATAAATAGAAGAAAATAAATAAAGCAGAAAAGAAAAAAAACTATATAAAAAATTTACTCAAAAATAAATAGAAGAAAGTAAATAATGTAGAAAAAATCTATTCAGAAATAAATAGAAGAAAGTAGATAAAGCAGAAAAGAAAAAACTATATAAAAAATTACGCAAAAATAAATATTAGAAAATAAATAATGCAGAAAAGAAAAAACATGCTATATAGAAGAGTCATTAGCTGCCCAGTGGGCCTGCCAGACCTAGGGTGTGCAAATTCAGGCCCAAAAGGTCCGGCAGGCTTACAAGGCAGCACGCCATACTTAGGCCCAGAAGCCTGCTATATAGAGGAGGTCGAAGGAGCAGCCGCGGCTGGGTTTATAAACCAGTGCGGCTGCCCTTCGCTCGGTGAGGTGCGACTAAACATTGTGCACCGCGGGTGGCAGCGCAGCCCCTTTAGTACCGGTTCGTGGCTCCAACCGGTACTAATGGGGGGCCTTTAGTACCGGTTGGAGCCACAAACCAGTACTAAAGGGGTCCGCTTCCCGCCGCTTGACCTGGCGAAAATTGGCCTTTAGTACCGGTTGGTGGCTCCAACCGGTACTAAAGGCCCCTCCTATATTTATGGCACTTACGAAAAATTCAGTTTTCATAAGCCGCCCATCTTCTATCCAACTTCATCGCGCGACATTGTCGCCACCACCGCCGCCGCGCCGTCGCCCATCACGCGACGCCCTCGCCGCCCCGGCCGCGCGCTGTCGCCCCCGCCGCCCGTTGTCTCCGTCCCCGTCATCCCCACCACGCGCCGTCGTCCCCGTCGCCCCCGCCGCCGCCCCGTACTACGTCGCCGTCTCGATTGCGCCGTCAATCGTCGCCGTCCCCGTCGCGTCGTGGTCTCGCGTCGCCGCTCGTAGGCTGCCGCCCAACGCTCGTACACACACACACACACACACACTCACACAAACACACATATTTTTTACGTTTGTTAGATGAATTACGTAGATAAGAATGTTAGAATGTTAATTAATGTTAGATGAATTAGATAGAAAAAGTTGTTAGATATTAATGGCAATTGTTAGATGAATTAGCTAAATATTAATTAAGTATATATATATGAGATTTGAACTAGTTGAATTAATATAACTAGTTTATTTTTAGTAAGAAAATTAATAGAACTAGTTTATTTTTAGTAAGAAAATTTAGGTATATGAGATTATTTGAACTAGTTGAATTAATATAACTAGTTTATTTTTAGTAAATGCTTAGCTGAACTAGTTCAATTAATAGAACTAGTTTATTTTTAGTAAGAAAATTTAGGTATATGAGATTTGATGATCTAATTAAAATATTATTATATATAGCTACTTTATATATTTTAGTAAGAAAATTAATAGAACTAGTTTATTTTTAGTAAACTCTTAGTTGATTTAGTTGAATTAATAGAACTAGTTTATTTTTGGTAAGAAAATTTAGGTATATGAGATTTGATTATCTAATCAAAATATTACTATATAGAACTACCTACTTTATTATATAGAGATTTGATCATCTAATTAACATTTTACTATATAGAACTAGCTACCTTATTTTTAGTAAGAAAATTATTTGAACTAGTTTAGTTGAATTAGTTGAATTAATTAGTTAAACTAGTTAGTTGAATTAGTTGAGCTACTTTATTTAGGTATATTTATCGTAACTGCTTAGTTGAATTAGTTGAATTAATAGAACTAACGAGTGTTTAATGTTTCACCTATGAACATACGAATGTCGTCTGACGACGAACACGATTTCATTATGTGTGAATACTACGAAGACCAGCGCGGCCTGTGCGGCAGAAATTTTCTAGTTGATGATAGGCGCTTCAGCATCAAGCTGGATGAGAACTTAGAAGTGGATACAGTAAGTCACAACGACAAGTCTTTTTTCGTAATTAAGCATGACTTATGCTTCATTTGCTTCAACTTTTAATTTTAATTTTTCACTATTCTACTAGCAAATCCTCTACCATGCAAGAATTTTTGTCTTGGATAAGATAGGTTTCAGTCCTAAAAAAACTATGGAGGTAAAAAAAGTTTACTTGAAGACCGAGCATGGTTATACCTTCAACGTCAAATTATACAATGCAGACACATACACCTATTTTCTATGCAAAACTTGGCCAGCACTATGCAAGGCTTATGCATTTGAGCCTGATATGGTTATCACTTTTGATATTCGTCCGGAAGATCATATTGAAGGTAATAGAGACATCTGGGTCGATGTGCAGACGCCTCCAGTTCTACCATTATGTGAGTTTCTCAACCATATTTATGTCTTCGATATTGTTTATTCAAAAATAGTTGACAAGTAATTTTTATTGACAGCTTATTTCCAATCAAGCAAACATGTCCGGCGCTTGGTAGACAGGACCATCCACAGTCCCGGGCTGAACTAAACTACGAGGAGACAAGTTATTATGTTTCATGGCTTGAGGATCTTGATGCTGTCAAGACAAAAAAAATTCCTGCACTTAGAAATGTTAGTACTCAAAACGTGCGACCAATAGTGTTCGTACTGAACTATGGTCACATATATTTAGGAAAGATGGTAAGATTTCTACTATTTCTCCTCAGTGCATCTTTTGCATACATTATTTTTTAAGCTAAACTTCATTGCTAAGTATGTTACTATACGATGTTCTTCCACAGGGACTCTTGATGAATGTTGTGCCTGATTGGATCGAGACTAAAGGTACCATGAATATTGTTATCTTACGGCCAAGATATCCTGCAATGCACTTTAGTGCATTCATGATTTCTAATAGCGAGGAATGCTTAATAGTAAAAGACTGGAGCAAAATTGTGAACGATCACAGAGAAGTACTAGGGGGCAGCAATCAGAAGGGCAACCCATGATTAGGAGACATGTTCATTTGCATGCTCCAATATGATGAATCAGGAAAGCTATACATGTTCTATGCTATTTTATCTAAGAGAGAGCAGCAAGAGTGATTAGCTAGTTCATGCCATTAGTACTTGTCCTCTCATATCCGTGTTCTTCGTCCTGAACTTAATCTCAAAGTGTGATTTGCTTTTGTGGTGTTATGAACGCTTATAATATCATTACCATGTTGAACTCGATGATATCTTTGCTTCTGGTACAAGTGAATGTTTCTTATTTAAGCTAGTGTTGGTGGTGATTAGATAGCGGTAATGACTATATGATGATTAAATAGTGGTAATGAGACGACTATGATGATTTTTAGCTAGCTAGTATATACTGTTGTTGGTGATGATATATATGATTCTAGAGTTTTTATATTAATATGATGATGATGATGATGATGATGATGATGATGAGTTATTATATCATTTATGAAAGAAACCGCAGATTAGTTTCAACTGGATGGATCCTAGCTAAGTGATCAAGTATATGCCATATCCATATTACCTCGATCACTTAATTAGGTGATCAAGTATAATATGGATATGGCATATACTTGATCACTTAGCTAGCATCCACATGCATCCAGTCGAAACTAATCTGCGGTACTTTCACCTAATGATTTAACAACTCATTATAATGTAAAACAATCACTAAATTAAATTGAAAACAAAAAATTAAAGTAAAAATAAAAAATAAAACCAAAACACCCCCAAACATTTAGTACCGGTTGGTGTACTAATGTCCTACGCACACCCGGGCCTGGCTCGTGCCATGTGGTGGCACTTTAGCGCTGGTTCATGATGAACCGGTACTAAGGGGGGGGGAGACCTTTAGTCCCCACTCTTCAGTGCCGGTTGTGGAACCGATACTAAAGAACCTTATGAACCGGCGCTAAAGGCCGGTTCTGCACTAGTGGTTTGTCCCTCTACATCATGTCATCTTGCTTAAGGCATTACTCTGTTCTTATGAACGTAATACTCTAGATGCATGCTGGATAGCGCTCGATGTGTGGAGTAACACTACTGGAATCAGCTTATTTGCCGTCCGCCAGTTCTTTGCCGTCAGCTGACGGACGGCAAAGAGGCCCTTTGTCGTCTGCTTGCAAAAAACAGACGGCAAAGATGCCAGTTGCCATCAGCCAATTATTTGCCGTCTGCCAGCAGATGGCAAAGAATCTTTACCATGTGCTGTTGGACGGCAAAGAGGTGGGGCTATCTCTTTTTTTGCGGGTACAAAGAAAATCGTTGACCCCCACCTCCTCTCTCTGTCTCCCCTACGGCCCCCATCTCCTCTCTCTCTCTCCCCTCTCTCTCTCCCCCGCTCGTCTCTCCCTCTCCCTCGCGCGAGCACCTACGGAGGCCGATTTCAGCGAGCTCCGGCGGGATTCGACGCCGCCCAGCACACCCACGTGACTCCCTCGCCCCGCTCCTCCATCCCCTCCAACCAGATATAACTCGCGCGTCCTCCAGCGACCACGCGTGACCCTCCCCTGCGGCTAGGGTTTCGGCCACCACATCGCCGGCGTGGCTCCGGTGTTGCTCCGGTGACTCAGGTGAGTCTCTTCACTCCTCCTCGTCACATCCATCCCTCTCTTTCTCACCGCGTCGCGTCGCGTCTCCTCTCCCTCATAGATCCATCACGCCGGGAAGCCATGGACGGGAATGACGCCATGGACGGGAAGGACGCCGTGGAGGACGCAGCTCCACCACTGCCCCAACACCATCCAGGTCCGCCCCTTCTCCTCTCCTCCCCTCTTGGATTTCTTCTTTTCCTGCCTTGCACCCGTCCACTCAAGTTCTGAACCAAACAAGAAAAATTATCAATCTTGTTTTTGCTGCATATGCAATAATGGTTGAGGAGGACTCAGTTGTTCACTTCTATAATTGTGCCATAAATCGGTTTACTCTGCTTGAGGGCTGCCGTGGTTAGCTCGATTTGATAGGGTCCTTACTACATATGCTGCAGGGATTTAACTTGACTTGTTAATAATGAGTGTCAATCAATCAAACACAAGGAAACTATAAATGCTTACTATTTCGTATAGTGATTGTTGTGTTGTGTATAGGTAAAACTTGTGTTGTCCTTATCTACTTCGGAGGCATCATCATGTGTTGTCAATTTAGTTTCTGCCATGGTTTTGGTTTGGTCCTGCTTATGCCAAATCGATCATTCATTGGTTCTGAACACTCTACCTTTAATCTTTGCTTCTGTAAAACCGGCCTTTCTTCTATTGAATGGAGTGTTTGCTTGCTATGCGGGAAAAGTAGCTCATTCATCGCTGATTTGGCATGTGCAACCAAAGTGGACGGACCGTATTTAGGTCCGGTTGCCGTGAGGATCCTCTGGCTGTGCTGGATGTGCCATGGCGCGGTGGTGCCCCCGGGTGGCGCCTCCGTGCTGCGGTGCCCCTGGTTGGCGCCTTCGTGCCCGTGCTCTCACTGGCGCCGCCGTTGTGGTGCTCTTTGGCAAGCTCTGGCTTGTTGTGGTGGTGTTGGTTGTGATGTTGGTCACACCATAGTGATGGTGTGGCTGCATCCTGCTTCGGCTACAACTCCTTTTGGTGAGCTTCTCCTTGCTCCCCTCCTGATCTCTCTAATGCATAGCTCTTGATCTTGTTGGATGTGAGGCTCTATTAGCTGTGGTTAGCTGCTGTAGATGAGCATCAACTTGTATTTGAGCTCTCTATGATGGATTCTTGCTGTGTCAGGGTTTTGGTCAGTGACCATCTATGTGTATTTGTGAAGTATATATACTCCTGTACTGCTCTGTTCTGTGTAGTTGATCCAGGAGTTGTTACTTTGGTCAGTTACTTTACTCATGAACGGATACTCACTTGTTCTTAGTTATTTTACTTCTAATACTGATATGAACAGATACCACTTGGTTTGGCTATTCCTATTTGTCTCTTTCTAATAGCCTATGAACAGATACTATACTTGGTTTTGGCTGTTACTTTCCCAGTTTTCTACTGATAAGACAGATACTACATCTGATTTGGGCAGTGATGCTGGTCTGAGCCCCCCTGTCTTAGGCTTAATTTACATGTGACTATCCCTGTGCTTTGATGAACTAGCCCTGGCACTTCCAGGCTGTCTGAGCACATAATCCCTCAAGTATACCTTGAGGTCTTCTGTAGCTGTCCTTAATAGTTATCTCTTCTAAGCTGCTGGTGGTTGGATGTGTTGGGACTTGGTCTGGTTAGCTGGTTGTGATGTATATCTCCTCCTGGAGCTTTGTTTTTGGCGTTGCACAGTGACATGTACCTATTGTCACTAGACAAAACTGATTGTGGTGATGAAGTCTAATCTTTGGCTTTAATCACTAGTTTTTAGTTGACTTAATTCCTGGAGCTAGTACTGATAGTGGTCTTTGTGTTGGCATTTAACTTACTGCTAATTGTGGTGGCTTCTTGATTGGGTCCTTGGTTGGTTCTCTTCTTTGGCTCTTTGGTATTGGTTTACTCTATTTTGCTTTCTAATTAAGATCACTTTGAAAATCAGGATCTTAACTAAGATTATCTTGATCTCAAGTACTGGCTCCTACAGCATTGCATTTCACCAAGTGAAATGCTACATTTCTACTCCTAACCCATTCTCTCTTTCTTAGTGTTTTTGTTATGTAGGTTGGAAGAAAAGAAGAAGATCCAGAGAAGATCTTAGTAATAAGATAGTTTTTAGGAAAATAGATATTTAGTTTTAGATCATTCCTTGTAATATTTTTGGATATGTGTTCATGGATATGTGTTGGATATATATGTGTTCATGACTATATATTGGTAACATGTGTTGGATATGTGTTCATGGATATGTGTTGGATATATATGTGTTCATGAGTACTGGTAATATGTGTTGGATATGCTATATTGGTCATACATATAGTCTGTGTTTGATTGTGTTTGATTTTCTGTGAAAATGAATTGATATAAGAAGAAACAAAATTAATGCCTATTTGGTCTCTTTGCCATCTGCCAACAGATGGCAAAGAGCCTGCAGCCTTTGCCGTCTGCCAGCAGATGGCAAAGAGCCGTGCCCTTTGCCGTCTGCCAGCAGATGGTAAAGAGTCGTGCCCTTTGCCGTCCGCCACTGACGGCAAAGGCCTCTTTGCCGTCCGGTGCAAAAAACAGACGGCAAAGAAGGCCTTTGCCGACCCTGTCTTTGCCGTCACTGTTTGCCGTCCGCCATCCTAGCCTTTGCCGTCCGCCATGGCTGATGGCAAAGTACCAGATTCCTGTAGTGTAATAGTAGTAGGTGCAGAATCGTTTCGGTCTACTTGTTTCGGACGTGATGCCTATATACATGATCATGCCTAGATATTCTCATAATTATTCGCTTTTCTATCATTTGCTCGACAGTAATTTGTTCACCCACTGTCTGTAACACCCTCGATGCGGCTATATCTCCCACGTGTCGAAGCACGACTTAGAGGCATAACCGCATTGAAAGAAATGTCGCAAGTCAGGTAATCTTCACACAACCCATGTAATACATAAGGGAAAACATACATAGTTGGCTTACAATCGCCACCTCACACAATTACATGAATAAAGCATTACATCATCCAAATACAATCAAGGTCCGACTACAGAACCAAAATAAAAGAAGACTACCACAAATGCTACACATATCCCCGATCGACCCCAACTGGGCTACACTACTGATCAACTAGAACGAAACAACACAAAGGCAAGATCTTCATCGAGCTCCTCCTTGAGCTTGGTTGAGTCACCTGCACGGTATCATCGGCACCTGCAAACTGGTTTTGGAAGTGTCTGTGAGCCACGGGGACTCAGCAATCTCGCACCCTCGCGATCAAGACTATTTAAGCTTATAGGAAGGGTAAAAAGTATGAGGAGTAGCTGCAGCAAGCGACTAGCATATATGGTGGCTAACATACGCAAATGAGAGCGAGAAGAGAAGGCAAAGCACGATCGAGAAACTATGATCAAGAAGTGATCCTAGAACAACCTACGTCAAGCATAACTCCAACACCGTGTTCACTTCCCGGACTCCGCCGGAAAGAGACCATCACGGTTACACACGCGGTTGATGCATTTTAATCAAGGTCAACTTCAGGTTTTCTACAACCGGACGTTAACAAATTCCCATCTGCCCATAACCGCGGGCACGGCTTTTGAAAGGTCAAATCCCTGCAG
Source organism: Triticum aestivum (assembly GCF_018294505.1). Lineage (NCBI taxonomy): Eukaryota > Viridiplantae > Streptophyta > Magnoliopsida > Poales > Poaceae > Triticum > Triticum aestivum. Next base: position 725,013,065 of record NC_057812.1, on the reverse strand, counting down.
GGGGTCCCAACTTAGCCCATCACAAGCTCTCACGGTCAACGAAGGATATTCCTTCTAGCGGGAAGACCCGATCAGACACGCAATCCCGGTTACAAGACATTTCGACAGGGTAAAGCTAAACCAGCAACACCGCCCGAATGTGCCGAGAAATCCTGATAGGATTTGCACATATCTCTTTCTCAGGGCACACTCAGATTGTCCTAGGTACGGGTAGGCCAGCCCAGAGTTGCCTCTGGTGGCCACCGGCAGCTGACAGGTTGGACCAACACTCAGAGGAGCACTGGCCCGGGGGGGTTAAAATAATGATGACCCTTGAGTCTGCAGAACCCAAGGGAAATAAAAGGGGTAGGTGGCGAATGGTAAAACCAATGTTGGGCATTGCTGGAGGAGTTTTACTCAAGGCTAGCTGTCATGGGGTTCCCGTTATTACCCAACCGTGTAAGGAACGCAAAATCCGGGAACATAACACCGATATGATGGAAACTAGGGCGGCAAGAGTGGAACAAAACACCAGGCATAAGGCCGAGCCTTCCACCTTTACCAAGTATATAGATGCATTAATTAAATAAGATATATTGTGATATCCCAACAAGTAAACATGTTCCAACAAGGAACAACATCTTCATGTTCCAACAAGGAACAAACTTCAATCTTCACCTGCAACTAAGAACGCTATAAGAGGGGCTGAGCAAAGCTGTAACATAGCCAAACAACGGTTTGCTAGGACAAGGTGGGTTAGAGGCTTGGTTCAACAATATAGGAGGCATGCTAAGCAAGTGGTAGGTATCGTAGCATAGGCAGAGCAAAAGGGCGAGCATTTAGCAATCAAAGATAGAAGTGATTTCGAGGGTATGGTCATCTTGCGTGAGATCCCGCAAGGAAGAAGAACAAGTCCATGAAGAAGACAAACGGACGTAGTCGAACGGTTCCTCACAAACGCGACGTTATCGGAACCAACCCGAAGAAGCAACACCGGAAAAGAGAAAACAACCTAGTAAACAACCACCACATAGACATGGCATGATGCGCAAACAAGAATGATGCATGTCCGGTTTAAAGAGGGCATGGCATGGCAAAGTGGAACAAACAACACTACAAATTAAGTGGAGCTCAATATGCAACGAGTTGCATATTGAAAGAACACCACATGCCTTATTTAGTTCTCTCTTGTTTATGTACCCAACAATAATAAATGTTGTTTGCATGGCAAGAGGTGAAGCATGATGAAACTATCTAATCTAGGCAAGTCTAAATGAGGCCGGAACAACAAACAACAATTCCGGAAACTCCTCATATGCATATATTAGGTTTGGTACTGTTCTGCCCTAAACATAATTTTAGAGTTGTTAAAAATGCAAAGTGATGCCACCATGTTAAACTAGGCAAAATTCTACCCCATTTACATATAAAGTTTGTTAGGTTTGGAGCTACGGTTAAATAGTTATGAATGAAAGCATTTTAACATGACAGAGCAAAAATTAATCAAACAACATTTTAAACATTTTAAACATAGAAGAAAGTTGGATATAATTAAACTACACAAATTTCTGAGCACTTTACATATATGAAGTTTTTACGTATGATGCACAGTTCTGGAGTTATTAAATGCATGATCATGAGGGTTTTTCTACAAATCTGCCAACTCTATATAATTAGCTAAAATTGCAGGCAGGAAAAAACACTATACGGGATGAAACTGAGCAACGTACCAACAGAATAGAAAAAAAAGGAGGAGCTGGTGGTGGGCTCACCATGGGCCTCGGCCCGGTTCAGTGGAGGAGGAGGTAGGCCGCGAAGGGGCTAGCTGGGCCTGGAGGCTGCTGGTCTAGGCGCAGTCATCAGGCGCTGGTGCTGGGCGGATCTGGTCGGAAGCAGGCCGGCTAGGTGACCTGGGGAGGCCCGGGCGCGGTCAACGCTCGCGGGTTCTAGATCGGAGCAGGTCTACGCGGACGAAGTCACATCGCTCGATGCAGAGGAATAGGAGGCAGAGGCGAGGCGGCGCCATGGGACTTGGGAGTGACGCTGATCCGGCGACGACGGTGCAACGACGGGAGGCCGGGAACGGGCGACGGTGCTCCAGGGTTGCAGGATTTGGCGACCTCCATCCATGGCAACTCAAGGTCGATGGCGCTGGGGTGGCCTCTGGGAGACAGAGAGCTCCAAATGAGAGAGAGAAAAAGGGAAAAGAGGAAGGGAAGGAGAAGGGCGGCAAGCAGGGTCCTGATAGAGGTGGTTGCCAGCATCGACTAGGGACTCGATCGGGAGATCCTCTCCCGTTCCTGATCGACGAGTCTGTCACGAGAGGTGGCCTCGATCCGATCTGGATTGAGCGCTGCAGAAGGCTCGGGCGTGCTGATGGTCGTCGGATCCCCATCTGGCGGCCACAGATGGATGGGTAGGAGGCTGGATCTGGGCCGGATTCGATTGGTTGTGGAGGAAAAACAAGGAGAGGGCTGGTCTGGCGGCGGTGAAGGGACAGATCCCCTAGGGATTAGGGTTTGACTAGAGTTTGGACCGGTGAATATATACAGTAGGTGGACTAGGCTTAGGGGCTACCCCGTCCCTCCGATCGTAATTGGACGGTCGCGAAAAATAGGTTAGGTAGCCCAAAGATAAAAACGGAGACGTTTTTCAGATGTTTGGGGATGATCCGGACACGACGGTGACGACTGCTCGGGTCGGGTCCGGGTAAGTTTCGGACGCGCATGAGAGGTCTATGCGCGGCGCAAAGAGGGGTAGGCTGGGCCTAGGAGGACTGTGGAGAGTTGTTTGGTCTGAGAGGAGAGGGGAGAGATGCAGCCCGGCACGGTTTCCGGAGATCGAAAACGTCCGACGTTAGACCGGCTATACTGCCGCTATAGTTATCCGTTGGGGCATCAAACGATCTCCGAATGCGATGAAACTTGACAGGCGGTCTATCTACACTATAATAAGACCACACGTCAACTCTCATCCCATTCTGAGAACATTTTCCAGCCACTTATAAAATACTATTTCGGACATGCTGTGGGCGCGTGCAAGTGTGTCTGGGCTCAGAACGGACAACGGAAGGAACGAGGAGACCGGGACGGATGCAAGTTTTGAAAACATGATGATGCAATGCACATGATGACATGATAAAATGCAACACGCAAGCGAATGACATGGCAACGACAGCGAATAACTCGAAGACACCTGGCGCATCGGTCTCGGGGTGTTACGACACTCCACCACTACGAGAGGATCTCGTCACGAGATCTAGAATGGCACCGGAGGAAAAAAGGAAGAGAAAGAGAAGAGGTAAAACTAAGTTGCTTCTTTGACAAACGAGTGAAACCAAGGAACCTTGCGAGGTTGAACAAATTTGAGAAAGAACACAACGGAGGTGAATAAGGTTGAAAACACTCCTTTAGAAAAGAGTAACAAAGAACATTGCGAAAAAACCTTGAGGTTTAAGGGAAAGATAAATATTGAAACCACTCCGGTTGAAACAAGATAGAAACAGATTAAGAATGATATAATTTGGGCAGCATTCCGACTGAAAAGAAATGGAATTGTATAAGAACTTGATAAGATGAGACGATACTTGAAGAAATCACAACACACTGCCTCCGGAACAAATGTAAGAATAGAATCAAAAGAATGGAGGAGAAAACAACATCTTCTACCTCAAATGAGCTCGGACAACATCTTTATGAGAAGGGTCGAATGGAGTTGTTGGAATACCAATAACGAAAAGAGTGAGCTAGTAGTGGACTTATGGAAAACTTCTCAAATTATGAGGTGACAACCTGCCACTCATGGGGAAAAAAATTGGATTGGTATGAACAAGGAGACGAGAAAATATTTCACCGGGAGGACAAAGAAGAACTTGGGTCCTTTATAAGCACCATAGATAGCAACAAACCTTAGGGAAGGCTTTAGGTGAAATATAACCCAAGATAACTCCAATGACGAGATTGATGGATTTAAAATATCTCATTCATGACAACATGTGAATCATGAAACATGAATTCAAATTATCAAGAATGACATAATACCACCTCCAATGATACGGAAGAAATAATTGCACTCCGGATTGCAAGATGAAGAAACTTAAGCTCCTTAGAAAAGAATCTTGATGAACGCTTCGAGAAGGAAATAAATCCTTGATGAACCATCATGTATAGCCTCCGTGAAGAAACTCCGGTAACAAAAGAATAAAAATAAAGAGAAATTGAAAACACAAGGTGAATCCTTGCGATGATTTAGATGGATCTCTGTGATAATTAGAGCTTGGAACTCCGGGAAAGAAAAGATAAAGCATCTCGAACTGAGAATATGATATGATGAACCACTCCGGAATAAGGAATTAATCACTTGGATGGAACAAGAATAAGAATTATGTTATGCGTATCCTTCAACAATTAAATTGCTGACAAGCAACAGATTTGACATACTACTTATTCTCGTAGAAAAGATTAAGAGAGAGATATAACATAAACTTGAGAAGGTTTTCGACGAATCCACCGGTAGGATTGAAAACAACAAAAGAATTGATATGATAACAAGGTAAGAAGAATCTTGAATGAACCACCGTGAGAATTAAAAATGAACGAAGAAGAAAAATAAAGAAGCACCGGGAAGAATTAGAGAACAAATGAATATACTTGAGGGGAATTTAGATAAAAGAGAACGAAGAGATCACGAACTGATTAGAGAAAACTTGAACGAAGCACCGGTAAGATTTTGAAGAACGAGAGCTGAAGCTGAAATGGATAATCCTGAAACGATGGCCTTCGGATAAACAAACTGAAAAACTCTTGAAATGCTCCGGATAGGTGAAAAGGATTCTCACAATCGAAAACAATTATGAGATGATTTCCGAGAATGGGGAAAGATATGGAGGAAAACTCTTCTTCGGTCTTCAAATGATGAGAATGACAACGCGAAACACCACCAAGAATTATTGAGGCACACCGGAATAACGAAGAATATAAAAGTTGAATCAACAATGAATTGAATTTGAAAGATCTTGGAGAAAGACATTTAACTGATGATAAATCATTCTTACGTCAAACTTGGAAAAGAATTTGAGAGTAATCCTGGGAAAATAAGAAGAGTCAGGTAAGATCCTGGAAAAAGACCTGTGGGTTAGGGCCCACTCAAAAGAAAACACCGTTGAACGATTTACAAGAGAGAAAGCACCGGTTGAATTAAATGGCTTGAATAAGATAGCATTCCCGAAAGATCTTGACAGAATGAGAATAAAATCCAACATCTTCTGAGGTATCTTCAGCACTCCGGAATAATAGAATAGCAAGCGGTGAAAGATTGTGAGGTGCACCGGCATGAGAAGGTATTTGAAACGATGAAAAATGATATGATCAACACCAAAGCTTGATTTGAGTCCACCGGAGAAGAAAAGAATGAAGAATGACGAACTTGAAGAGCATCTTCATGAGAACCACCAGGTAGAACATTCAAAGAAAAGAATGAAGAGACTTCACAAGAATAAAATGATACTTGAATAATAAATCTGAATCCTTGAAGAAATAAGGGTGGGAGGGCGGGAAAACAAAGGCAACTTGGGGACGGATGAAACAAACACCGTTGAGAAGAATTGATACTAGATCTTGCGGATGTTGAAAATGGACAGAACCACTTGAAGAGAAACACACCAGTTGAGAAGGATTGACATGACAATCTTAATAAATGAGAAGGATTAGTATTCGCATAGCAATATGAAAACACCGCTTGGGGAAGGTATGGAATCGACATTTGACTTCGAAGCAACTCGAATACCACAACTCAAAAAAAACAAAAGATTGGCTTGCAAAATAATCCAGAACAAACATATGATAGAGATTTCGTCCAAAGTTTTCATGGTGGGGCCTACACGGGCTCGATCGTACAACACCATCATGTACAAGGCAGTGCACATGACATACGAACCGTGCCCGAGTCGGCATAGCCAAGGACTCTTTAAGACACAACGAGACCACTGTAAAATCGACCGTGAATAGGCGGACCACTAGACGTCGAACCCCAATTTCATATCATACATCTGCTGGAAAGATATCCTAAGAGCTACTTGAATTCCCACTTATAAACTCCCGAAATTTTTCGGTTATGCAATCAGGTGTTGGGGATACAGGGGAAGCATAATATCTCACCCAAAACTAGCAAATCCTACATCCAGCTGTATCCATCCTTCAACACATAACCAAGAAACCTTCGGAAATCATCTACCTCAACCTTTGAAAAGCATCAGTTATACAAGTTATGGCAATACTCCCGAACTGCCGCCCCAGTACTGGGTGGCGTCGAGGTTATCTCACCAACAACTGCATAAAAGAGATTTTCGATGTCGGCGTACTAAACTCAGGTATTCCAGAACTGCAACGATAAAATTGTGACGACAACACCTTGGAGCTCAACTCCCCGGGACACTGCCACAACCCCTAAATGACAGGAGGCACCAAGAACAATGTTCTCATCACAAAACCATCGGAACGATTCCAACATACCCGCGTGATCCTAAAAAAATTTAGTGAAATTTGATAAGAGAAGAGTCAAAACTCTACGTCAGGATGCCTTACCAGAGCGATGAAGGGACTGGGGAGTAAAAAGAATTCCTAACTCTCCGATATATAATTCCTAAATGACTCAAAACATTTTTCTAGACTCAACTCGGCCGCTAATAACGATCAAGCAGTGGGGGCTCCTAAGGTCGGGGAAGGCTCTGATTACCAACTTGTAACGCCCTCGATGCGGCTATATCTCCCACGTGTCGAAGCACGACTTAGAGGCATAACCGCATTGAAAGCAATGTCGCAAGTGAGGTAATCTTCACACAACCCATGTAATACATAAGGGAAAACATACATAGTTGGCTTACAATCTCCACCTCACACAATTACATGAATAAAGCATTACATCATCCAAATACAATCAAGGTCCGACTACGGAACCAGAATAAAAGAAGACTACCCCAAATGCTACACAGATCCCCGATCGACCCCAACTGGGCTCCACTACTGATCAACTAGAACGAAACAACACAAAGGACAAGATGTTCATCGAGCTCCTCCTTGAGCTTGGTTGAGTCACCTGCACGGTATCATCGGCACCTGCTAACTGGTTTTGGAAGTATCTGTGAGCCACGGGGACTCAGCAATCTCGCACCCTCGCGATCAAGACTATTTAAGCTTATAGGAAGGGTAAAAGGTATGAGGAGTAGCTGCAGCAAGCGACTAGCATATATGGTGGCTAACATACGCAAGTGAGAGCGAGAAGAGAAGGCAAAGCACGATCGAGAAACTATGATCAAGAAGTGATCCTAGAACAACCTACATCAAGCATAACTCCAACACCATGTTCACTTCCCGGACTCCGCCGGAAAGAGACCATCACGGTTACACACGCGGTTGATGCATTTTAATTAAGGTCAACTTCAGGTTTTCTACAACCGAATGTTAACAAATTCCCATCTGCCCATAACCGCGGGCACGGCTTTCGAAAATTCGAAATCCCTGCAGGGGTCCCAACTTAGCCCATCACAAGCTCTCACGGTCAACGAAGGATATTCCTTCTAGCGGGAAGACCCGATCAGACTCAGAATCCCGGTTACAAGACATTTCGACAGGGTAAAACTAAACCAGCAACACCGCCCGAATGTGCCGACAAATACTGATAGGAGCTGCACATATCTCTTTCTCACGGCACACTCAGATTGTCCTAGGTACGGGTAGGCCAGCCCAGAGTTGCCCCTGGTGGCCACCGGCAGCTGACAGGTTGGACCAACACTCAGAGGAGCACTGGCCCGGGGGGGGGGGGTTAAAATAATGATGACCCTTGAGTCTGCAGAACCCAAGGGAAAGAAAAGGGGTAGGTGGCAAATGGTAAAACCAATGTTGGGCATTGCTGGAGGAGTATTACTCAAGGCGAACTGTCAAAGGGTTCCCATTATTACCCAACCGCGTAAGGAACGCAAAATCCGGGAACATAACACCGATATGACGGAAACTAGGGCGGCAAGAGTGGAACAAAACACCAGGCATAAGACCGAGCCTTCCACCCTTTACCAAGTATATAGATGCATTAATTAAATAAGATATATTGTGATATCCCAACAAGTAAACATGTTCCAACAAGGAATCACATCTCCATGTTCCAACAAGGAACAAACTTCAATCTTCACCTGCAACTAAGAAGGCTATAAGAGGGGCTGAGCAAAGCGGTAACATAGCCAAACTCCTGCCCCAGTACTGGGTGGCGTCGAGGTTATCTCACCAACAAATTCATAAAAGAGATTTTCAATGTCGGAGTACTAAACTCAGGTATTCCAGAACTGCAACGATCAAATTGTGACGACAACACCTTGGAGCTCAACTCCCCGGGACACTGCCACAACCCCTAAATGACAGGAGGCACCAAGAACAATGTTCTCGTCACAAAACCATCGGAACGATTCCAAGATACCCGCGTGATCCTAAATTTTTTTAGTGAAATTTGAGAAGAGAAGAGTCAAAACTCTACGTCAGGATGCCTTACCAGAGCGATGAAGGGACTGGGGAGTAAAAAGAATTCCTAACTCTCCGATATATAATTCCTAAATGACTCAAAACATTTTTCTAGACTCAACTCGGCCGCTAATAACGATCAAGCAGTGGGGGCTCCTAAGGTCGGGGAAGGCTCTGATTACCAACTTGTAACGCCCTCGATGCGGCTATATCTCCCACGTGTCGAAGCACGACTTAGAGGCATAACCGCGTTGAAAGCAATGTCGCAAGTGAGGTAATCTTCACACAACCCATGTAATACATAAGGGAAAACACACATAGTTGGCTTACAATCGCCACTTCACACAATTACATGACTAAAGCATTACATCATCCAAATACAATCAAGGTCCGACTACGGAACCAAAATAAAAGAAGACTACCCCAAGTGCTACACAGATCCCCGATCGACCCCAACTGGGCTCCACTACTAATCAACTAGAACGAAACCACACAAAGGACAAGATCTTCATCGAGCTCCTCCATGAGCTTGGTTGAGTCACCTGCACGGTTTCATCGGCACCTGCAAACTGGTTTTGGAAGTATCTGTGAGCCACGGGGACTCAGCAATCTTGCACCCTCGCGATCAAGACTATTTAAGCTTATAGGAAGGGTAAAAGGTATCAGGAGTAGCTGCAGCAAGCGACTAGCATATATGGTGGCTAACATACGCAAATGAGAGCGAGAAGAGAAGGCAAAGCACGATCGAGAAACTATGATCAAGAAGTGATCCCAGAACAACCTACGTCAAGCATAACTCCAACACCGTGTTCACTTCCCGGATTCCGTCGGAAAGAGACCATCACGGTTACACACGCGGTTGATGCATTTTAATTAAGGTCAAATTTAGGTTTTCTACAACCGGACGTTAACAAATTCCCGTCTGCCCTTAACCACGGGCACGGCTTTCGAAAGTTCAAATCCCTGCAGGGGGTCCCAACTTAGCCCATCACAAGCTCTCACGGTCAACGAAGGATATTCCTTCTAGCGGGAAGACCCGATCAGACTCAGAATCCCGGTTACAAGACATTTCGACAGGGTAAAACTAAACCAGCAACACCGCCCGAATGTGCCGACAAATCCTGATAGGAGATGCACATATCTCTTTCTCAGGGCACACTTAGATTGTCCTAGGTATGGGTAGGCCAGCCCAGAGTTGCCCCTGGTGGCCACCGGCAGCTGACAGGTTGGACCAACACTCAGAGGAGCACTGGCCCGGGGGGGTTAAAATAATGATGACCCTTGAGTCTGCAGAACCCAAGGGAAAGAAAAGGGGTAGGTGGCGAATGGTAAAACCAATGTTGGGCATTGCTGGAGAAATTTTACTCAAGGCGAACTGTCAAGGGGTTCCAGTTATTACCCAACCGCGTAAGGAACGCAAAATCCGGGAACATAACACCGATATGATGGAAACTAGGGCCGCAAGAGTGGAACAAAACAACAGGCATAAGGCCGAGCCTTCCACCCTTTACCAAGTATACAGATGCATTAATTAAATAAGATATATTGTGATATCCCAACAAGTAAACATGTTCCTACAAGGAACAACATCTCAATGTTCCAACAAGGAACAAACTTCAATCTTCACCTGCAACTAAGAACGCTATAAGAGGGGCTGAGCAAAGCGGTAACATAGCCAAACAACGGTTTGCTAGGACAAGGTGGGTTAGAGGCTTGGTTCAACAATATAGGAGGCATGACAAACAAGTGGTAGGTATCGCAGCATAGGCATAGCAAAAGAGCGAGCATCTAGCAAGCAAAGATAGAAGTGATTTCGAGGGTAGGGTCATCTTGCCTGAGATCCCGCAAGGAAGAAGAACGAGTCCATGAAGAAGACAAACGGACGTAGTCGAACGGTTCCTCACAAACGCGACGTTATCGGAACCAACCCAAAGAAGCAACACCGGAAAAGAGAAAACAACCTAGTAAACAACCACCACATAGACATGGCATGATGCGCAAACAAGAATGATGCATGTCCGGTTTAAAGAGGGCATGGCATGGCAAAGTGCAACAAACAACACTACAAATTAAGTGGAGCTCAATATGCAACGAGTTGCATATTGAAAGAACACCACATGCCTTATTTAGTTCTCTCTCGTTTATGTACCCAACAATATTAAATGTTGTTAGCATGGCAAGAGGTGAAGCATGATGAAACTATCTAATCTAGGCAAGTTTAAATGAGGTCGGAACAACAAACAACAATTCCGGAAACTCCTCATATGCATATATTAGGTTTGGTACTGTTCTGCCCTAAATATAATTTTAGAGTTGTTAAACATTTAAAGTGATGCCACCATGTTAAACTAGGCAAAATTCTACCCCATTTACATATAAAGTTTGTTAGGTTTGGAGCTACGGTTAAATAGTTATGAATTAAAGCATTTTAACATGACATAGAGCAAAAATTAATAAAACACCATTTTAAACATTTTAAACATAGAAGAAAGTTGGATATAATTAAACTACAGAAATTTCTGAGCACTTTACATATATGAAGTTTTTACGTATGATGCACAGTTCTGGAGTTATTAAATGCATGATCATCAGGGTTTTTCTGCAAATCTGCCAACTCTGGATAATTAGCTAAAATCGCAGGCAGGAAAAAACACTATACGGGCCGAAACTAAGTAGAGGTTGAACAGAAAAGAAAAAAAAGGAGGCGCTGGTGGTGCCCTCACCATGGGCCTCGGCCCGGTTCAGTGGAGGAGGAGGTAGGCCGCGAAGGGGCAAGCTGGTCCTAGAGGCTGCTGGTCTAGGCGTAGTCATCCGACGCTGGTGCTGGGCCGGATCTGGTAGGAAGCAGGCCGGCTAGGTGACCTGGGGAGGCACGGGCGCGGTTAACGCTCGCGGGCGCTGGATCGGAGCAGGTCGACGCGGACAAAGTCACATCGCTCGATGCAGAGGAACAGGAGGCAGAGGTGAGGCGGCGCCATGGGACTTGGGAGTGATGCTGATCCGGCGACGACGGCGCAACGATGGGAGGCCGGGAACGGGCGGCGGCGCTCCAGGGTTGCAGGATTTGGCGACCTCCATCCATGGCAGCTCAAGGTCGGCGGCGCTGGGTGGCCTCTGGGAGACAGAGAGCTCCAAATGGGAGAGAGAAAAACGGGAAAAGAGGAACGGAAGGAGAAGGGCGGCGAGAGGGGTCCTGATAGAGGTGGTTGCCGGCATCGACGAGGGACTCGATCGGGAGATCCTCTCCCGTTCCTGATCGACGATTCTGTTGCGAGAGGTGGCCTCGATCCGATCTGGATCGAGCGCTGCAGAAGGCTCGGGCGTGCTGATGGTCGTCGGATCCCCATCTGGCGGCCACAGATGGATGGGTGGGAGGCTGGATCTGGGCCGGATTCGATTGGTGGTGGAGGAAGAACGAGGAGAGGGCTGGTCTGGCGGCGGTGAAGGGACAGATCCCCTAGTGATTAGGGTTTGACTAGAGTTTGGACCGGTGAATATATACAGCAGGTGGACTAGGCTTAGGGGCTACCTCGTCCCTCCGATTGTAATCGTACGGTCCCGAAAAATAGGTTAGGTAGCCTAAAGAGAAAAATGGAGACGTTTTGTAGATGTTTGGGGATGATCCGGACACGACGGTGATGACTGCTCGGGTCAGGTCTGGGTAAGTTTCGGACGCGAACGAGAGGTCTATGCGCGGCGCAAAGAGGGGTAGGCTGGGCCTAGGAGGACTATGGAGAGCGGTTTGGTCTGAGAGGAGAGGGGAGAGATGCAGCCCGGCATGTTTTCCGGAGATCGAAAACGTCCGATGTTAGACCGGCTATACTGCCGCTATAGTTATCCGTTGGGGCATCAAACGATCTTCGAATGCGATGAAACTTGACAGGCGGTCTATCTACACTATAATAAGACCACACGTCAACTCTCATCCCATTCCGAGAACATTTTCCGGACACTTATAAAATACTATTTCGGACATGCCGCGGGCGCGTGCAAGTGTGTCTGGGCTCAGAACGGACAACGGAAGGAGCGAGGAGACCGGGACGGATGCAAGTTTTGAAAACATGATGATGCAATGTACATGATGACATGATAAAATGTAACACACGAGCGAATGACATGGTAACGGTAGCGAATAACTCGAAGACACCTGGCACATCGGTCTCAGGGCGTTACACTGTCGGTGTCAAAACTGGCGGATCTCGGGTAGGGGGTCCCAAACTATGCGTCTAGGCGGATGGTAACAGGAGGCAGGGGACCCGATGTTTTACCCAGGTTCGGGCCCTCTTGATGGAGGTAAAACCCTACGTCCTGCATGATTTATTCTTGATGATATGGGTATTACAAGAGTTGATCTACCACGAGATCGGAGAGGCTAAACCCTAGAAGCTAGCCTATGGTATGATTGTTGTTGTCCTACGAACCTAAACCCTCCGGTTTATATAGACACCGGAAGGGGCTAGGGTTACACAAGGTCGGTTACAAAGGAGGAGATATACATATCCGTATTGCCTAGCTTACCTTCCACGCCTAGTAGAGTCCCATCCGGACACGGGATGAAGTCTTCAATCTTGTATCTTCATAGTCCAACAGTCCGGCCGAAGGATATAATCCGGCTGTCCGGATACCCCCTAATCCTGGACTCCCTCAGTAGCCCCCGAACCAGGCTTCAATGACGACGAGTCCGGCGCGTAGTATTGTCTTCGGCATTGCAAGGCGGGTTCTTCTCCAATTTCCAAGTGTTTGTAAGTAGTTTCCGGCCCCATAAGTGTTGAACCTCTTGGCTTCTGTGCCCAATAAGGGCTATCTCCCATGCGTCGAATGAATACGAGGAGCCAGGGCATTTTTACATTTGCCCCCCTAACGAGATAAATAAATTGTCTATTAAAGGGATAGGGATTCTTAGATCCGATCCACACCACCCTCCACTCAGCGAGAATCCATCAGAGCTCGTATCGGAAAGATCTATTCCAGCATGGCCGACCTCCACAGCTCCTCCTCCCGCCCCTGCAGCCATAAGCCCGGTGATTGGGAGAGGTGTTCAGTCCCACACAGTCGATTGGGCGAACTAGAGACGAAGGGATTTCTCCCTCCGGTGTATATGGTGCCCATTCGAGCCGGGCTTGCCACCTACAATGGCGGGGAGCAAGCGGAGAGCTTTCACTGTCCCTCCATGGGGGAACGGGTCTGCCTTGTTCCTTATTTACTAAGGGGACTCGGATTTCCAATTCATCCGTTCCTTCGCGGGCTCCTGGAGTTCTACGGCCTACACTTACACAATTTCACCCCTGCCTCCATTCTACATATCGCTGGCTATGTTGCTCTCTACGAGTTGTTCCTGGGCTGCGAGGCTCACTCCGAGCTGTGGAAAAGGCTATTTTGCCCCGTCTCTCGCACACAGAGGGGATCACTTTATCAAGTGGGCGGAGCCGAAATATGGCGCATCCCGATACCGGTACCTGTCCGGTACCCCGAAGAAGTCGTCCGAAGACTGGCCTTCAGAATGATTTTATATGGAGGACGTTCCCCTTCCGGACCCTGTTCGGCGGGGTCTTCCTGAGTTCAACAATGCTCCTCTGAAGAAGCGCCGATGTTGGCGCCCACGGAGCCCCCAGGTGGAAGACAGCAAAGAAGTCCTCTATCTGATGAACCGGATCAAAGCACTAGCTCAATCAGGATTGACAATAATAAAAGTTATGTCGATTTGCATAATGCGGGGAGTGCAACCACTTCAATACCGTGGGCACCCCTTGTGGTGTTTCAACCGGGCGCATGACGCCGCCCGCTACAGGTGTAAGGGTCCAGGCGATGCTGCCGCTTTAGCAAAAATTCTGTCCGAATTGTTCAAGGGAGAGGAGGAGGAGTTCACCCGCATCAAGCCACGGGAAGGATTCTCCATGTACAATCCTCCAAGCTGGGTAAGCTATATCCCCTTACTTCCATTTTCCTGCATTCTTTGTCGTAAGTATTCACCTTGCCAGTTTGCGGCAGGAACTGCGAAAACCCATAAAGGAGGTTAGCAGCCCCTCTCCACAACCGGAGGACCCTGACCGGGCCCTCGACTTCGGACTTGAAGAAGATTCGGTTATCTTCGTGCAGATGATAGACCGGCAGTTCTATCAGTTAAGCTGCAACGACGCCATGGTGGCCATTACGACCGACTATCCCGGACTGCTCCTTGCATCGTACGTAAGAAAAACCAAAAATCCCAACTCCAAAAACTAGGATCCCCTTTTAGACACTTCACCCACCATATACACATGGCATTTTTTACAGGGAAGGCATTCGGGACACCCTGCCGAACCCGTAGCAACTCGCCAACAAGAGGCGCCGAGCCCGGGTAGGCCAAAAACGAAGGCGGTCAGGATGGAGACGCGGGCAAAGGTATAAAAACCCCGGTCCGTGGTTGTCGTCTTTCTCAAAATGTAATGACGCATGTGTTTCTTTAATAGAAAAAACTCTCGCCGAAATATGTCCGACGATGTTGCTGATCACGCCTCCACCAGTCGGGCGCCAGGACCGGAGATAGAGGCGGAAGCCAATATGGTGCAGGCACCGGATAATCCCCCTACAGAGGATGCGTAAAGATTATCCGCTAATAACTCAGAAGTGGAAAGCGCCATGAATCATAGGCGCCGCCCGGCCGTATTCCGTGACGCTTGTTTCTCACCAGAAGCATTTGATGCCTTTAATTCCGGAGAGCCGTACCTCCGTGCTGCTCAAGATGGTCTAGCCAGAGCCACGGATCAGTATGTAAAGGATGTACAGGTGAGTAAATCTGGCGATTTATATGTATCAGTAGCCCCTGAGACTTGAAACAGTTAGCAGAACTGATTTAAGAATCATCTTTATTGTGTAGGTTCTTACAGAGAAGAATACTAGGCTGTCCCAGGAGCTGGAGGAATGCAAGACCCAACTGCGGGCCGCTGTTGCCGCATTGCAAGAACTGAAAAAGCCTCCCGCTAGTAACATTTACTTTAAATAATGATGGTTACCACATAGTGTGTGGTGTGGCTGCAGATCTAACAATAGATTTTGCAGATGAATCCGAAGAAAATCCGGGGGACCAGCATGTCGTGCGACAGCTAGAGGCTGCCAAACGCGTGCTGACTGAGGTTAGGCGGGAGAAAAACAATCTCCTAGACGCCAATGTCAAGCTGGGCGTGGAACTAAAAGACGTTCGAGCCCAGCTTGCAGACTCCGAGAAGGAGAAAAAGTGGCTTTGACAGGTGATGCGGGAGAAAAAGCGGTGTGGCTTTCAGTAAGTGCTTGAACGAATCCTTTTGAAGGGGTTCAGTGAATAAGTCGACTAATAGCATTATGTCTGTAGGTATGTTGATGGGTCGTCCTACGGAGGAAACGCCCGAGTCTGCAGGTGATCTTCTATCCGAGCTCTCGCATCTGCACGGACAAGTTTGGCAGGTGATGCAAGGTGTCCCAGGCCTTGTGGCCATCCGCCTCCCTGCTAGAAGGCGTTGCAGAGCTTACGGAGAAGCTCAAGGGAGCATGGTGTCGCTTCTGATTATGGGAGATATTGGTCTGCCGACAAGGTGCCCGAGAAGCCTGGGCCATGGTGAAGACGCGGTACACCAAGGCTGACCCAAATCACATGGCTGAGGTTGGACCTGTGGGGCCCGACGGAAAAGGGATCCCCATTAGCTTAGTTTATGGTCATTGGTGCTTGAACAGACAAGTGCTCAACTAGTTATGTTATATTACATGGGTAGTAAGAAACATCTTCCAGGGAGAATAGTTCCATTAAGGGTTCCTTTCCCTCGGTAAGCATGCCCTAAAGTGCATGTCGGACTGTGATAGGAAACGCAGGAAAAAACATCTGGGGGCAGATATGTAAAATAAATAAAAATCATCTTTTGTTCGCTGACTGAATATTCCCTTAAGAACGCTAGCTTTCGGCTTCACCCAGTCTGAGGTACACATCCGGCTGATCCGGCAGTAACAATCGCAGAGGTGCTCCCCTTATGCCCTAGCCGAATTAACGGGAACGTAGGGCATAAATACAAGAGCCAGGCAACCCAGCTTGGCCAAAACTTAAGTCATATTGATGCATATAATGGCGAAAAAAGGTACATGTGGAAGCATAACACATGTGCGGCACACGAGGCCCAAATAAATAATCAAGCTTCTGTGAAAGAAGCCCCCAGGTATGATGAGTGCGGCTAGTGCATCTGTAATGTGCAAACGAGGCGCAAGTTGGCCTTTGAAGGCCTGGAGAAACAATAAAAGAAAGAAAGAAAAACGAGAAAGATAATATATAAAAAATGGACAGAGGAAGGGGACGAACACAGGGTGCGGCGCTAGGCGTAGAATCTTTGGAGCCTGGCCGCGTTCCATGGGTTCGGCTCGAGCCGATTAGTCGATGCATCCTGCAGTCGGTACGCTCCACCGGTCAGAACTTGGTCAATAATGAAGGGACCTTCCCATTTGGGCTCGAGCTTGTTCTTTTTCTTATCCGGCGGATGTAGAACTAGTTCGCCAATGTTATAAGTTTTGGCCCGTACTTCCCTGCTTTGGTATCTGCGAGCCTATTGCCGATAAAATGCGGAACGGGCTTTTGCCAGGTCACGCTCCTCCTCCAAGGTGTCCAGACTGTCCTACCGATCAAGCTCGGCTTCTCTTTCTTTGTACATGCACACTCGAGGTGAGTCATTGTAACGCCCTCGATGTGGCTTTATCTCCCACTTGTCGAAGCACGGCTTAGAGGCATAACCGCATTGAAAGCAATGTCGCAAGTGAGGTAATCTTCACACAACCCATGTAATACATAAGGGAAAGAGATACATAGTTGGCTTACAATCGCCACTTCACACAATACATGAATAAAGCATTACATCATCCAAATACAATCAAGGTCCGACTACGGAACCAAAATAAAAGAAGAACCCCAAATGCGACAAAGGTCCCCGATCGACCCCAACTGGGCTCCACTACTGACCAACTAGATCGAAACAACACAAAGGACAAGATCTTCATCGAGCTCCTCCTGAGCTTGGTTGCGTCATCTGCACGGACTCAACGGCACCTGCAAGCTGGTTTTGGAAGTATCTGTGAGCCACGGGGACTCAGCAATCTCGCACCCTCGTGATCAAGACTATTTAAGCTTATGGGAAAGGTAAAGGTATGAGGTGGAAATGCAGCAAGCGACTAGCATGTATGGTGGCTAACATACGCAAAAGAGAGCGAGAAGAGAAGGCATAGCACGATCGATAAACTATGATCAAGAAGTGATCCTAGAACAACCTACGTCAAACATAACTCCAACACCGTGTTCACTTCCCGGACTCCACCGGAAAGAGACCATCAGGGTTACACACACGGTTGATGCATTTTAAATAAAGTCAACTTCAGGTTTTCTACAACCGGACATTAACAAATTCCCATCTCCCCATAACTGCGGGCACGACTTTCGAAAGTTCAATCCCTGCAGGGGTGTCCCAACTTAGCCCATGACAAGCTCTCACGGTCAACGAAGGAATAGACCTCCTCCCGAGACATTCCGGTCAGACTCGGTATCTCGGTTCTACAGGACTCTTCGACAAGTTAAAACAAATCCAGCAACACCACTCGAATGTGCCGACAAATCCCGATAGGAGATGCACATATCTCGTTCTCAGGGCACACGGGATGAGCAAGACGTCGGGTAGGCCAGCCCAGAGTTGCCCATGGTAGCCCCGGACATCGCTCGTTTGGACCAACACTCAGAGGAGCACTAGCCCGGGGGGGTAAAATAATGATGACCCTCAGGAGCGCGACTCCCAAGGGAAAAGAAAAGGCTCGGTGGAAAATGGTAAAACCAATGTTGGGCATTGCTGGAAGAGTTTTATTCAAGGCGAACTGTCAAGCAGTTCCCATTATTACCCAACCGCGTAAGGGACGAAAAATCCGGGAACATAACACCGATATGACAGAAACTAGGGCGGCAAGAGTGAAAGAAAACACCAGGCATAAGGCCGAGCCTTTCACCCTTTACCAAGTATATAGATGCATTAATTAAATAATATATATAGTGATATACCAACAAGTAAACATGTTCCAACAAGGAACAACAACTCCATGTTCCAACAAGGAACATACTTCAATCTTCACCTGCAACTAACAATGCTATAAGAGGGGTTGAGCAACGCGGTAACATAGCCAATCAACGGTTTGCTAGGACAAGGTGGGTTAGGGGCTTGGTTCAACAATATAGGTGGCATGGTAAGCAAGTGGTAGGTATCATAGCATATGCAAAGCAAAAGAGCGAGCAACTAGCAAGCAAAGATAGAAGTGATTTTGAGGGTATGATCATCTTGCCTGAGATCCCGCAAGGAAGAAGAACGAGTCCGTGAAGAAGAAAACAGACATAGTGAAACGAATCCTCACAACTCCGGAACGAAACCGAAGCTAACGCGAGAAGCAACCCGGAAAGGAGCAAACAACAAAGTAAACAACCATCACATAAGCATGGCATGATGCACAACCAGGTATGATGCATGTCCGGTTTAAATGAGGCATGTCATGGCAAAATGCACAAACAATCCTACAAATTAAATGGAGCTCAATATGCAATGAGTTGCGTGTTGACGAAACACCACATGAATTATTTAGTTGTCTCTCGTTTAGGTACTCAACAATATTAAATATTGTTAGCATGCAAAGAGGTGAAGCATAAAGAAACTATCTATCTAGGAAATTTCAAATGAGGCCGAAACAACAAAACGACAAGTCCGGAAAATCCCCATATGCATTTAGCAATTTAATGCAAACAACAATTTTAAACATTTTAGTTGTTATCATGATGCGGGTGACGTGAGCAAGTTTTATGCAAATTTAAGAAAAGTTGACAAGGGCATATTAAGAAGCATTTGTCAACGTCGCGGAAATGAAAAGGGGAGCCACATCAACGATAATGAAACGGTACCACGGCAACATTCTGGTTCCGGTAACTCGATTGAGATCCCGGTGCAAAGAAAGTGCGACGGGAGCATGACATGCGATAGAAGGTGGGTGCTCCCAGTTACCGGGTTCCCACATGACGGTGACAAGGTAAAATAGGGCAACGTGCACCGACAAATCGAGCACGGTGCAAGCACGAGCATCTCATACATCACACATGCATTCGTTCACGGCGGTCGTCTCGGGGTTATACCTTCGAAGCGTGCGTTATCATAGTGGTTTGGGTCAAGCGGTGTAGAGGAAGTAGACCTTCTCGGGACGTCGAGGGAAGTAGTGCTTCACGCGACAGTAGTCGAAGTAGTCGTCCTATCGTTCATCGGCGATCATCGGAGCGGTAGTGGTACATGTTTCGAAGAGGAACTTGACGAGTCCGAGTAACTCGAGGTCGATGGTAGTCGTTCACGTTCATAGTTGCATGAGTTTCCGTAGATGTTCGAGTCATCGGTAGCGGTTTTCGGTGAATCCCGAAACGGTCTTGGCGTCTTCATGCGTAGGGGTACTCGGCGTCATGGTACTTGGGTTTTCGGACTTGCCGATCTCGTTCTTGCAACGGTAGTCGAACTTGACAAAAAACGGGTCTCCTCGAGGACTTGATGCATCCAAGTTCTTCTGGTTTGTAGATGTACTCGGCGTTCTGAGTCTGGGTCTGGCCGGTCTTGATGGTCCGAAACGGACAAAACGCAAAGGAACCCAGGTGGCAGCATCAAGGAAGCGATGGTTGTGGTCAGCGGCAGGAAGCAGCAGCCCCTGTCATTGAACGCAGGGTGAAGCAGAGGGCGTTGCACGGCGGTGCGGGCAGGGACTTGACGCGGGGCAGAGGTGGACTTGGGGCTCCGGCGGGAGGAACTTGCGGTGCAGGGGGCGGCGAGCTCGAGCAGATCCGGGAGAGGCTGGCTTGCAGCCTGGACGGGAGGTGAGTGGCGGCGGTAGCTTCGAGCTCGGCTAGCCGCGGCCATGGAGGACGGCGGCGCTGAGGCGGGGCGATGACAGGGTGGCCTGGACGAGGCTGGAAGCCGAGGAGGGAGCGGTCGACGGAGCCCAGACCAGGAGTCGAGGCGGCGGAGCTCCTGCTCGGCGACAGGCGAGAGGAGGGACCAGCGGGATCGGGCACGGGGCTCTGTGCGGGTGTGGAGTCGCCGGAGTTGGCCTCCAGTGGCGGCGCGAGAGCGCTCCAGGCGACGCAAGGAGAAGTAGAGGCGCGAGGTAGGAGAGGAGGGCGCTCGATGAGGAGAGAGCGAGGGGATCGAGTGGGTTCTGGCCTCTAGCGGCGCGAGGGAGACGAGGGAGACGAGGGAGAGGGAGAGAGCGATGCGGGAGGGGGTTCGGGTATGCAGCGGGGCTGATTGGGCCTGGCCTTGGGCCGGCGCGTGAGGGAGGGAGCCCAAGGATGGCAGTGGTGCAGGCCTGGCCAGGGGTGCAGGCTGCCTCTCTCCGTAAATATATCTCTTTTCCCATTTAAAAAGAAAACCGAAAAGAGAAGGAAAAGAAAGAGAAGGTTGGGATGGAAACTGGGCATGGGGATAATTTTACTGGACTCGAAAAAATGATCTTGATCCAAGAAAAGTATAAACGGGCATGTACCAAGTTTGGATTGGAACTCGTTTGAATTAAATTCAAATGAGTTTGAATAAGAAGTGGGCGTTAGAAAGGTCCCAAAATGTTGAGATTTTTGGAAGACCTCCGGAAAAAGATAAAGAATTTATGGACGAAGTTTGAGGAGCAAACTCGAAGCGGAAAAGACATGTGATTATTGATAGGTGATCCCAAACTAATGGAATATTTCGTTATAGGTCCCTATAATATTCGGAGGATATTTCATAAAGACAAATCACCACATGAATTCCCTCGGTTTAAATGGATCAAAGATCCATGCCATTTATTTAGTTGAGTTAAGAAAAGAAATGACATGATGGCATGATGACATGATGCAATGGACATGATGCAAAGATGAAATGCAACGGGCCAAATAAATCACACGACGAAACCCGGAAACCCTGGAAGGCATCTAAAGCTCCTGTCTTGGGGCATTACAACACTCCACCACTATGAGAGGATCTCGTCCCGAGATCTAGAATGGCACCGGAGGGACAACGAAAGAGAAATTGAAGAGGTAAAACTAAGTTGCTTCTTTGACAAACGAGTGAGACCAAAGAACCTTGCGAGGTTGAACAAATTCGAGAAAAGAATACAACGAAGGTGAACAAAGTTGAAAGCAGTCCGGTAGGGAAGAGTTTCAAGGAAGAATAAATTCGGACAGCACTCCGGTTGAAACGGAAGGCAAAAACTTGATAAAATGAAAATAACTTGAGCAAAAGGGCACGACACTCCGGTTTAATGGATAGGCATGAAAGAACATGATCCTGACAAAGCAAGAAGATGGGTTGGAGAGAGCAACATCACAATGCCTACGGAACGCAGAGAAACAAGATCTTGAGGGAGCACGCTTACAAAAAATGCTAGAATGGAGTTGTTGGAAAACCAACAATGAAAAGAATAAGCTTGGTATGGTCTTATGGAAAACATCTCAAATTTTTTTGAGGTGACACCCGACCACTCACGGGAAAAGAATTGGATTGATATGAACGAGGAGATGAGAAACTTATTTCACCGGAAGGATGAAATAAGAACTTGGGTCATTTATGAGCACCATATGTAGCAACAATCCTTAGGGAACGCTCTAGGTGAAATATAACCCAAGGTAATTCCAACGAATAGGTTGATGGATTTAAAATACCCCATTCTTAAAAACCTGTGAATCATGAAACATGAACTCAAATTATCAAGAATGACATAATACCACCTCCGATGATATGGTAGAGGGAATTGCACTCCGGATTGCAAGATGGAGAATGCTTGAGCTCCTCTGAAAAGAATGTCAATGAACACTTCGAGAAGGAATTAAATCCTTGATGAACCATCATGTAGAGACTCCATGAAGAACTCCGGTAATAAAAGAATGATCAATCGAAAGGAAAGAGAAGTTGAAAACACAAGGTGAATCCTTGCAATGATTAGATAGATCTTTGGAATGATATAATTAAATAACTTTGAGCTTCGGAAAGAAAGATTAAACAAGTGAAACCGAGAGTTTTGATGAGGCTCCAGAATAAGGAATTGAATTTACTCGATGAAACAAGAATAAGAATTACATTATGTTTATCCTTCATCAATTAAATTGATGACAATCAACGGATTTGACATACTACTTATTCTCGTAGCAAGCATTAAGACAGATATAGCGCCAACTTGAGAAGGTCTTCAACAAATCAGCCGTCGGGATTGAAAGAACGAATGAATTTATATGGAAGAGAGATCTTGAACGAACCACCGTAAGAATTGAAAACGATTGAAGTAAAGGTAAAGAAAACACCGGGAAGAATTATAAAATGAACATAGATTTAGAGGATTTAGAAACATGAGAACGAAGAGATCACGAGCCGATTAAAGATCACTTGAACGATGCACCGGTAAGATTAGAGAACGATAACTGAAGGCTGGGAATGAATAATTATGAGATGATGGGCTCCGAAGAATCAAATTAAGAAGTCTCTTGAATTTGCTTCGGATGGGTGAAAAGAATTCTCACAATCAAACAATTATGAGAGGATGACCTCGAATTAGAACCACGATTCTCTGAAAGAACGGATAAGATAAAGAGGTAAAACTCTTCTTCGGTATTCAAATGTTGAGAATGACGACGAGAAACACCACCAAGAATTGTTGAGGCACTCCGGAATGAAGAATGGAAAAGGTTGAGCCAACGATGAAAATAGTGTGAAAGATCTTGGAGAAGGCATTTGACTGATGATAACTCACTCTTACGTCAAACTTCAAAAAGAATTTAGGATAGCTCCGGGAAAATAGAAGAGTCAGGTAAGATCCTGGGAAAAGACCTGTGGGTTAGGGCCCACTCAAAAGAAACACTGTAGAACAATTTAAAAGAGAGAATGCACCGATTGAATTAAATGGCTAGAATGAGATAACAACCTCGAGATATCTTCAATGAATTAGGAATGAAAATATGAATCTTCTGAGATATCTTCAGCACTCCAGAAAAAAAGAATAGCGAGAAGTGAATTATTATGAGGTGCACCGGTATGAGAAGGTCTTTGAAACGAGGAAAATGGGATATGAGATCAACACCGAAAGCTTGAATTGGTTCCACCGGAGAAGAAAGAGAATGAAAAATGATGCACTTGAGGTTCCGTTAGAATCTTCATGAGAATCACCGGGTATGAACATTGAAGGAAAAGAATGAAGAGACTTCGCATCAATAAAAGGATACTTGAATAAGAAGGCCGAGTCCTCGAAGAAAAAGGGTGGGTGGGCGGGAAAAACAAAGGCAACTTGGAGACGGATGAAACAAACACCGTTGAGAAGAAGTGATAATAGATCTTGCGAATGTTGAAGTGATCGGATCCACTTGAGGAGAGACACATCGGTTAAAAGGGATTGACAAAAACAATCTTGATGATCAAGAAGGATTAGTATTCACATAGGAGTATGAGAACACCGCTTAGGAAAGGTATGGAATCAACATTTGACTTCGAAGCAACTCGAATACCACAATTCAAAACAAAACAAATGATTGGCTTGCAGAATAAGCCGGAACAAACATATGATAGAGATTTCGTCTGAAGTTTTCGCGGTGGGGCCTACATGGGCTCGATCGTACAGCACCATCATGTACAAGGCAGTGCACATGACATACGAAGCGTCCCCGAGTCGGCATAGCCAAGGACTCTTTAAGACATAACGAGACCACTGTAAAACCAACCGTGAATAGGCGGACCACTAGACGTCGAACCCCAATTTCATATCATATATCCGTCGGAAAGATATCCTAAGAGCTACTAGAATTCCCACTTAAAAACTCCCGAAATTTTTCGGTTATGCAATCAGGTGTTGGGGATACAGGGGAAGCATAATATCTCACCCAAAACTAGAAAATCCTACATCCAGCTGTATCCATCCTTCGACACGTAACCAAGAAACCTTCGGAAATCATCTACCTCAACCTTCGAAAAGCATTTGTTATACAAGTTATGGAAATACTCCCGAACTCCCGCCCCAGTACTGGGTGGCGTCGAGGTTATCTCACCAACGAACTGCATAAAAGAGATATTCGATGTCGGTGTACTAAACTCAGGTATTCCAGAACTGCAACGATAAAATTATGACGACAACACCTCGGAGCTCAACTCCCTGGGACACTTCCACAAAACCCCTGACAGGAGGCACCAAGACAATGTTCTCGTCAGAAAACCATCGGAACGATTCCAAGATACCCACGTGATCCTAAAAAAAATTAGTGAAATTTGGGAAGAGAAGAGTCAAAACTCTATGTCAGGATGTCTTACCAGAGTGATGAGGAGACTAGGGAGTAAAAAGAATTCCTAAACTCTCCGATATATAATTCCTAAATGACTCAAAACATTTTTGTAGACTCAACGACGGCTACTAGTTCGATCAAGCAATGGGGCTCCTAAGGTCGGGGAAGGCTCTGATACCAACTTGTAACGCCCTCGATGCGTCTATATCTCCCACGTGTCGAAGCACGGCTGAGAGGCATAACCACATTGAAAGCAATGTTGCAAGTGAGGTAATCTTCACACAACCCATGTAATACATAAGGGAAAGAGATACATAGTTGGCTTACAATCGCCACTTCACACAATACATGAATAAAGCATTACATCATTGAAATACAATCAAGGTCCGACTATGGAACCAAAATAAAAGAAGAACCCCAAATGCCACAAAGGTCCCCGATCGACCCCAACTGGGCTCCACTACTGACCAACTAGAACGAAACAACACAAAGGACAAGATTTTCATCGAGCTCCTCCTGAGCTTGGTTGCATCATCTGCACGGACTCATCGGCACCTTCAAGCTGGTTTTGGAAGTATCTGTGAGCCACGGGGACTCAGCAATCTCGCACCCTCGCGATCAAGACTATTTAAGCTTATGGGAAAGGTAAAGGTATGAGGTGGAGCTGCAGCAAGCGACTAGCATGTATGGTGGCTAACATACGCGAAAGAGACCGAGAAGAGAAGGCAAAGAACGATCGATAAACTATGATCAAGAAGTGATCCTAGAACAACCTACGTCAAACATAACTCCAACACCGTGTTCACTTCCCGGACTCCACCGGAAAGAGACCATCACGGTTACACACACGGTTGATACATTTTAAATAATGTCAACTTCAGGTTTTCTACAACCGGACATTAACAAATTCCCATCTGCCCATAACCGCGGGCACGGCTTTCGAAAGTTCAGTCCCTGCAGGGGTGTCCCAACTTAGCCCATGACAAGATCTCGCGGTCAACAAAGGAATAGACCTCCTCCCAAGACATTCTGGTCAGACTCGGTATCTCGGTTCTACAGGACACTTCGACAAGTTAAAACAAATCCAGCAACACCACCCAGATGTGCCGACAAATCCCGATAGGAGCTGCACATATCTCGTTCTCAGGGCACACCGGATGAGAAAGACATCGGGTAGGCCAGCCCAGAGTTGCCCTTGGTAGCCCTGGACATCGCTCGGTTGGACCAACACTCAGAGGAGCACTGGCCCGGGGGGGGGGTAAAATAATGATGACCCTCAGGAGCATGACTCCCAAGGGAAAAGAAAAGGCTAGGTGGCAAATGGTAAAACCAATGTTGGGCATTGCTGGAAGAGTTTTATTCAAGGCGAACTGTCAAGGGGTTCCCATTATTACCCAACCGCGTAAGGGACGCAAAATCCGGGAACATAACACCGATATGACGGAAACTAGGGCGGCAAGAGTGGAACAAAACACCAGGCATAAGGCCGAGCCTTCCACCCTTTACCAAGTATATAGATGCATTAATTAAATAATATATATAGTGATATCCCAACAAGTAAACATGTTCCAACAAGAAACAACAACTCCATGTTCCAACAAGGAACATACTTCAATTTTCACCTGCAACTAACAACGCTATAAGAGGGGCTGAGCAACGCGGTAACATAGCCAATCATCGGTTTGCTAGGACAAGGTGGGTTAGGGGCTTGGTTCAACAATATAGGTAGCATGGTAAGCAAGTGGTAGGTATCATAGCATAGGCAAATCAAAAGAGCGAGCAACTAGCAAGCAAATATAGAAGTGATTTCGAGGGTGTGATCATCTTGCCTGAGATCCCGCAAGGAAGATGAACGAGTCCGTGAAGAAGACAAACGGATGTAGTCAAACGAATCCTCACAACTCCGGAACGAAAAAGAAGCTAACGCGAGAAGCAACCCGTAAAGGAGCAAACAACAAAGTAAACAACCATCACATAAGCATGGCATGATGCACTACCAGGTATGATGCATGTCCGGTTTAAATGAGGCATGTCATGGCAAAATGCACAAACAATCCTACAAATTAAATGGAGCTCAATGTGCAACGAGGACGAAACACCACATGAATTATTTAGTTCTCTCTCGTTTAGGTACTCAACAATATTAAATATTGTTAGCATGCCAAGAGGTGAAGCATAAAGAAACTATCTATCTAGGCAATTTAAAATGAGGCCGGAACAACAAAACGACAAGTCCGGAAAATCATGATGCGGGTGACATGAGCAAGTTTTATGCAAATTTAAGAAAAGTTGGCAAGGGCATATTAATAAGCATTTGTCAACGTGGCGGAAATGAAAAGGGGAGCCATGGCAACGATAATGAAACGGTGCCACGGCAACATTCCGGTTCCAGTAACTCGATTGAGATCCCGGTGCAAAGAAAGTGCGACGGGAGCGTGACATGCGATAGAAGGTGGGGTGCTCCCGGTTACCGGGTTCCCACATGACGGTGACAAGGTAAAAGAGGGCAACGTGCACCGACAAATCAAGCACGGTGCAAGAACGAGCATCTCATACATCACACATGCATTCGTTCACGACGGTCGTCTCGGGGTTATACCTTTGAAGCGTGCGTTATCGGAGCGGTTTGGGTCAAGCGGTGTAGAGGAAGTAGAAGTTCTCGGGACGTTGAGGGAAGTAGTTGTTCACGCGACGGTGGTCGAAGTAGTCATCCTATCGTTCATCGGCGATCATCGGAGCGGTAGTGGTACATGTTTCGAAGATGAACTTGATGAATCCGAGTAACTCGAGGTCGATGGTAGTCGTTCACGTTCATAGTTGCATGAGTTTCCATAGATGTTCGAGTCATCGGTAGCAGTTTTCGGTGAATCCCGAAACGGTCTTGGCGTCTTCATCCGTGGGGGTACTCGGCGTCGTGGTACTTGGGTTTTTGGACTTGCCGATCTCGTTCTTGCAATGGTAGTCGAACTTGATGAAAAATGGGTCTCCTCGAGGACTTGATGCATCCAAGTTCTTCTGGTTTGTAGATGTACTCGGTGTTCTGAGTCTGGGTCTTGCCAGTCTTGATGGTCTGAAACAGACAAAACGCAAAGGAACCCGGGTGGCAGCATCAAGGAAGCGATGGTAGTGGTCAGCGGCAGGAAGCAGTAGCGGGTCCTGGTGGCCGGCATCGCCGGATCTCGCGGATAGGAGGTTGGCTTGCAGCCCGAACGGGAGGTGAGTGGCGGCGGTAGCTTCGAGCTCGGCTAGCCGCGGCCATGGAGGACGACGGCGCTGAGGCGGGGCGATGACAGGGTGGCCTAGACGAGGCCGGAAGCCTAGGAGGGAGCGGTAGACGGAGCCCGGACCAGGAGTCGAGGCGGCGGAGCTCCTGCTCGGCGATAGGCGAGAGGAAGGACCAGCGGGATCGGGCGCGGGGCTTTGTGCGGGTGTGGAGTCGCCGGAGTTGCCCTCCAGTGGCGGCGCGAGAGCGCTCTGGGTGATGCAAGGAGAAGTAGAGGCGCGAGGTAGGAGAGGAGGGCGATCGATGAGGAGAGAGCGAGGGGATCGAGTGGGTTCTGGCCTCTAGCGGCGCAAGGGAGACGAGGGAGACGAGGGAGAGGGAGAGAGCGATGCGGGAGGGGGTTCGGGTAAGCAGCGGGGCTGATTGGGCCTGGCCTTGGGCCGGCGCGTGAGGGAGGGAGGCCAAGGATGGCAGTGGTGCAGGCCTGGCCAGGGGTGCAGGCTGCCTCTCTCCGTAAATATCTCTCTTTTCCCATTTAAAAAGAAAACGGAAAAGAGAAGGAAAAGAAAGAGAAGGTTGGGGTGGAAACTGGGCATGGGGATAATTTTACTGGACTCACAAAAATGATCTTTATCCAAGAAAAGTATAAATGGGCATGTACCAATTTTGGATTGGAACTCGCTTGAATTAAATTCAAATGAGTTTGAATAAGAAGTGGGCATTAGAAAGGTCCCAAAATGTTGAGATTTTTGGAAGACCTCTGGAAAAAGATAAAGAATTTATGGACGAAGTTTGAGGAGCAAACTCGAAGCGGAAAAGACATGTGATTATTGCAAGTGTGTTATAGGTGATCCCAAACTAATGGAATATTTCGTTATAGCTCCCTATAATATTGGGAGGATATGTTATAAAGAGAAATCACCACGTGAATTCCCTCGGTTTAAATGGATCAAAGATCCATGCCATTTATTTAGTTGAGTTAAGAAAAGAAATGACATGATGGCATGATGACATGATGCAATGCACATGATGCAAAGATGAAATGCAACGGGCCAAACAAATCACACGACGAAACCCGAAACCATGGAAGGCATCTGAAGCTCCGGTCTTGGGGCGTTACAGTCATGAATTATGTCACAGGGAAAGACTGCCTCTGTGCCGTACACCATAAAGAAGGGTGTATATCCGGTACTATGGTTCGGCGTGGTCCGCAGCCCCCAGAGTACGGAGTCGAGCTCCTCTACCCAGTGCGTGTTAGACTCTGTTAAGGACCGCACTAGCCTGGGTTTAATGCCGCTCATTATAAGACCGTTCACGTGCTCCAGTTGACCGTTCGTTTGTGGGTGATAGACCGAAGCATAATCGAGCCTGATGCCCATTTTGCTGCACCAGAGTTTTACCTCATCGGCAGTAAAGTTCGTGCCGTTGTCAGTGATGATGCTGTGAGGGATGCCATAACGGTGTACGACCCCGGATATGAAGTCTATCATCGGTCCGGATTCGACTGTTTTAACAGGTTTGGCCTCTATCCATTTGGTGAATTTATCCACCATGACCAGTAAGTATTTTTTCTTGCGGGTTCCCCCTTTAAGGGGTCCAACCATGTCAAGCCCCCAGACCACGAAGGGCCACATAATGGGGATTGATTGGAGGGCGGTGGGTGTCATGTGGCTTTGATTTGCAAAGAGCTGGTAACCGGCGCAACGTTGGACCATGTCCTCTGCATCTGCCCGGGCCGTTGGCCAATAGAATCCTGTACGGAAGGCCTTGCTTATAAGAGCCTGGGCTGCGGCATGGTGACCGCCGAGTCCGGCGTGAATTTCTGCCAAAAGGTTCCATCCTTCCTCTTCGGAGATACACCTTTGAAGGACTCCGGTAGTGCTTTTTTATACAATTATCCCTCATGGACCCTGTAGGCCTTAGATCGCCACACTATGCAGCGTGCCTCATTTTGTTCCTCTGGAAGTTCCTGCCTAGTTAGGTAGGCCAGGAATGGTTCTATCCACGGGGCTATGATGGCCATTATTATGTGGGCCGAAGGTGTTATTTCGGTGGCGGAGCCTCCGATTGTGTCAGAGTGTTCGGTAATGGGTATTTTGGTCGGGTCCAGATTATTGTTACCGGTGTCCCCTTCCATTACTATGGATGGCTTGAACAGCCTCTCCAGAAATATGTTGGGGGGGACCGCGTCGCGTTTTGCGCCGATGCGGGCGAGGATATCCGCCGGCTGATTGTTTCTCCCGAGCCACATGATGAAATTCGAGCCCCTCGAACCGAGCTGACATTTTTAGGACGGCCTTGCGATAGGCCACCACTTTCGGATCCTTGGCATCAAAGTCTCCATTTATTTGGGATATTTGCAAGGTTCGAATCCCCCCGCACCTCTAGGCATCGAATGCCCATGGATACTGCCATCCGGAGACCATGTAAAAGGGCCTCATATTCGGCTGCGTTGTTGGAGTCCGTATACATTATCTAGAGTACGTATTGAAATGTATCTCCGGCTGGGGACGTCAAAATGACGCTAACCCCCTAGACAGCCAACATTTTGGAGTTGTCGAAGTCCATGATCCAGTTGGAATATGCGTCGTACTCTTTAGGGAGTTCGGCTTCCGTCCATTCGGCGACAAAGTCGGCCAATACTTGCGACTTAATGGCTCGCTGCGGCTTTTAAGTTATGTCGAACAGGAGGAGCTCAATGGCCCATTTGGCAATACGGCCCGTGGCGTCGCAGTTGTTTATAATATCATTAAGTGGCACTTCCGAGGCTACTGTTATCAACACTCTTGAAAGTAGTGTCGCAGCTTCCGGGATGCCATGAATACCGCGTATACTATCTTTTGATAATGCGGGTACCTGTGACTTGCATGGAGTAAGGACAGTGGATACATAGTATACCAGCTTTTGAAGGGGGAATTTTATGTCCATCCATTTCTCGTTCGACGACGAGCACTGCGTTCACAACTTGATGAGTTGCCGCAATGCATAACACATTGGTTCGCCAATGTTTGGCGCGGCAAGGACTGGGTTGGTTGCCAATATGGCTTTTATTTCTTCCAATCCGGGTGTGGCGGCATCCTTCCACTCAAAGTGTTCGTTGCGCCGGAGGAGGCGATAAAGGGGTAATGCCTTTCTCCCAGGCGGGAAGATAAAGTGGCTTAGAGCTGCCACGCATCCGGTTAATTTCAGGATTTGTTTGAGGTCCGTTGGATATCCAATTGTGACATGTACAGAGCTTTCAAGAGCTTTCCGGCTGGCACACCGAAGACGCATTTTTCCGGTTGAGCTTGATATCATATGTTCGGAGGTTATCGAAAGTGAGCCTCAAGTTGTCTACTAGAGATTCGACATGTTTGGTTTGACGACCACGTCATCTATGTATGCTCCATTGTTTTGCCAATCTGGTTTGCCCAGACATGTCTGAATCATGCGCTGATATGTTGTGCCGGCATTTTTGAGCCCAAAGGGGCTGTATGGTGTGAGGAATGCATTGCGGCTTGGTCGGGCTCCGCCATCTTAATTTGGTGGTAGCCGGAGTAATGCGTCGAGGAAAACACAATGAATCGTGTCCTGCGGTAGCGTCGATAATTTGATCGATGCGGGGGAGGGGGGAAGGGATCCTTTGGCAAGCCTTGTTGAGGTCCTTTAAAATCGACGCACAGGCGCCCATGATTTGTCCTTCTTTGGTACATCACCAGGTTTGCTAGCTAGTCCGGATGTTTTATTTCTCTATATGAATCTGTCCTCCAATACTTGTCTAAGTTCCTCTCCCATGGCTTGTCTCTTAGGTTCAGAGAAACAACGAAGAGCTGCTTGACTGGCTTGAATCCCTTTAGGATATTGAGGCTGTGCTCGGGCCAACCTGCGTGGGATTCCTGGCATGTCTGAAGGGTGCCAGGCAAAAATGTGCCAGTTCTCGTGTAGGAACCTCATAGTGCGGCATCTACGTCAGGGTTTTAATTGTGCCCTGATGGAAGCTATTTTTGTAGGGTCCCGTTGGAATGGACTTGGAATTTGACTATTTCATCTGCCTGGTTTTAAACGAGGTGGACTTGGATCTCTTATCGAGTGTCACATCGTCCCTATTCACCGTGGAGCCTATACACAGAATTTTTACCAGTAGCGCTAATAACAAATCAAGTGCTGCTGCTACTTAGTACCAGCGCGGCGTAAATAAACCGCGCTACCTGCTAAAGTCATAGCACATGGGCGCACATGGCTAGCACATGGGCCCACATGGGCGTAAATAAAACACCGAAAGCGCTGTTGCTACATTTTGAACTGGGCGCACATGGCTAGCCCAACCTAGCAGTAGCGCGTATAATGGCCAGCGCTACTGCTAATCTCCTTAGCTGCAGCGCGCTTACGTGTAAAGCGCTGCTGCTAATGGAAATAAAATAAAGTGAAAAACAAGTAGAAAAGTAAATGAAAATGAAATAAATAGAAAAAGGGAAAGGGAAAAAATAAAATGTAAAGAAAAATAAAAGAGAAATGGGAAAAAAAGAAAGAAAGGAATAGCAGTAGCAGGTTTCAGTAAACGTGCTATAGCTAACTTAGCTATAGCGCGTTTCCTGAAACGCGCTACCGTTACGTTTCACATAAACAGCTGTTTCCGCCCACCCCGCCCCCGGCCACCAATTCTTCCCCAAATCGTCCCTCGCCCGAGGCCGCCCTCAGCCTCATTGCCGCCGCACGAGGCCACCCTCAGCCTCACCACCGCCGCCCGAGGTCGCCCTCAGCCCCACAGCCGCCGCCCAAGGCCGCCCTCCACGTCACCGTCGGCGGCCCTCACCCTCACCGCCGCCCGAGCCCGCCCAGGACCGCCTTTGCCCGTGCCCGAGCCCGCCCTCTCCGCCCCTGCTTCATCACCGAGCACCTCCCCGCCACCTCGTCTCTCCCCTCTCTGTAAGTCCCCACCCCTCCCCCTCACTCATCTCTCTCTATATTTTAGAGAAAAATTAGATGTTAATTAGATTTTTTTCCAGTTAGGGCACTAGATTTGCTTGGTTAATTAGGTTAGTAGTGCTGCTAGTAGTATTGGTAACAGTAGGTTAATTAGGTGATGTTAAATGAATAACCTAAATGAATGAAATTAGTAGTTAACTAATTTTTTTCCTTTCATCATATTAGAGCACTGAAGTTAACTGAATTTTCTTCTATTAGTAGTTAAATGAATTTTCTTCTACACTGTTTTGCACATGTGGTTGCTTCGTGTATATTTGGGACACTGTTGCAGGGAATGATTGCTAGTGGCCTATGTTTTGCCGGAATGTTGATTCATTCTTTTCCGGCAAATTTCAGGTTCTCGATTTGTCCACTTTTTAGCAAAGCTCATGCCGAAATTTCCATGAATTTCGGCATCACCTTGTGCTACAAACTAGGACATATGGATGCCCGTGATTTGCCGCACCAGGAAGGAGTCAACTTCCTGCAAAAACAATAGGCCTTTTTTATGTCATTATTCATTTTATTAGGTCTAGAATTAATTGACTAGATTAAATCATAGGAAACATGGCTCAGCAACGATGAAGGACAGGGTTCTGGTGATTGCGACGACGCCTACCGGGGCGGTAGACGAATTTTTTAGCCTTACCGATGATCAACCGATGTTATTGCTGGGCCCACCGGTGGCCGGGGACTAAGACCGACACGCAGACCGGTGCTGAGACTGAGACCGGCGCTGCCTCGGGGAGCGAGCCGGTGTAGAACCGAAAGCAAAGAGGCAACGGGTTCCTAATAACTCAGACTACTAGAACCGAAAGAGCAACGGGTTCCTAATAAACTCACGTGGACGGACAGCAATTTTGAGCCAACGGCCCCAAGGAAGCGCGTCGATGCTACAACATCAAATAGGCTGCATCGTACGGACACCGCCCACCATCAACGATGAGAAACACAAAAAGATAGAAAAATATGAGGAGCTCCCTCCTAAAGAAGTTTCACCAGATATTCTTGTTCCCGGGCCGAATGGAGAAGGATTATAAAGACCCAGATGAGGACCCGACAATGAATAAGATAAACAAACACACCATGACAAGTTTAGCGACGCGTTGGCTGCTTGGAAAAATCGAGTGAAAGCAAGGATCATCGACAAGAAGGAACCCCTACTCGGAGATTGTAAAGGATAATCCGACAATCACGGAAGAGCAGTTTCAAATATTCAAGGAGGCTTGCAAGGGCCGAAGATGACAAAAAAAGTCAAGTACATGAAGGGGCTTCAAGATAGGAACATTGGGAGGCACACCTCGGAAGCCGTGGTTACGGCGGAAAGAGTCCAAATGGGCCAAGGAGGACACGGAAGCCGCGAGTCTGGGCATCCCAGACCCCTTGCGGAGTTCACCATCCCGCCAGGAGCGTGACGTCCTCAGGGGCCCGCACCATTGGGACCCAGTGAAAAAGGTTTACGAGACAACACCGGTCATTACGGAGTTCATGAGACTGCTGGTAATTTTTAGATTTCTGATCAATTCGACTGCACACGTTAGTCATATTTGTAAACGATCGTTTGTGCCTTTTGCAGAGAGAGCAGCACAGGATTGCGGCCGAAAGCGACTCGCCGTCTGAGGCATTGGCGAGGCCCCAAGTGGGACACTCCATTCAACCGGGCGTTGAACACATTGAAACAACAACCGGTGGATCTTCGACCGTCGTATGGACGCGTGCACGGTGTCGGAGACGGCGCCATGTGGAAGAAGTACTACCGTGAGACCACGAGGAGAGAAAGGAAGACGAAGATTAAATGAAGAAAACATCGACAAGAGGGTTGAGATTGCGGTTGAGAAGAAATCAACTGAGACAGTCGCAACAGCGGTAGCTGCCGCAAAACAGGTGCTTTAGATATTTCTACTACCTTGGTTTCGGCCATTTTCATTGCACCATGCAAATCAAAAAAAGATGCAGCGGACTTTCCCCTGCTGACTTCTTGGCGGGGAGCAGCTCGACTAGCGTTGCACCAGCACCTGCAGCTGCACCTGCTCCCGCACCGGCTCCCGCACCGGACGTGCTAGGCGGTGCTTCGTCTTTGGCTGAGCTCGACGCCCCTCACGGTATCTGTCACACCGGCCCCCTTCAATATAAATGTATAATCTTCCCGTTTTCGTTGCCTTTCGGATGTCTCACGTCGCAGACTTTTCTTTGCAGGCCAACGAAACCCCATGCACATATTGTACACCACGGCGACCAGAAGGTGGACGTGGGGAAGGCGACGATAATGGAGCCGAAGGAACCATTGTCCACAGCCGGCCGATCCCCCCGAACGTCTTCAAGGTTTCCGTGGCCAGTGTCAAACCGGGCCACGAGAATTGCCTCCTCCAGTACTACTGGGGGGATGACGATGAGACACCGCGGCGGCTTGGTGATTGTTGCAATGCTGGGTGGGTCCTGTTGTGGCCAAAGAGTCTGTTCGTCTGGAGGCGGCCGGGAGCACACCCACGAGCACGCAGGCCTCAACAAGGTATCAACATCAACACCCCACCTACCCCAATTATCGTCGGGTGTCGGGTTGGTGATAGCGGATGGGTAAGGAGGAGGCTCCATTAGTTGCTGATGACGTCGCCATGGATGAGGATGAGGCGACGATGGCGCTGCTGAACAATATGTCTATACTAGCGCCTCCTCAGGGTTGAGCGTCATGAGTTGGTGCCTGAATTGCCGTCTCAACATATTATGGACGACCTTCGGTAGTAAAGAATTTTAGGAAGAGAGCGAGGAAAGGCAAAAAAAGCCTCCTCAGTAGCCTCGCAGCCTCGGCTTCAGGACCATATAGATATCCCCGGTGCGGATAAATGGCATATCCCCGGTCAACCAATCCTACCTGCAACAGCGCTACGGGCCAGATTCGGCGATCTAAAGAGACTTCATGACAATGTGCTGCGGGTAGAGAAAGACATCATCGCCTCGAAAGATCCAGGATACCCACTCTACGTGGTTAACGTTCCGCGGCAAATGTCGTACATCGACAGCTTCCCCGCGGATAAGTTCTTCCTCCGATTCGATTACATATTCGACATGTTTCACGTGAAGAAGCTGGATTTTACGTTTGTCCGCCTTTATGCCTTGCACATGAACTACATCATCGGGGTTGAGCAGATATCTCATATCTGTGTCGCTGACCCGTACTACATGCACGAGGGCTTCTTGGGAGTCTGCGCAAATCACCATGAATACGCGAGGGATTACATCGTCAGTTTCATGCTCACCAATAAGGACAAGGGGGCGATTCTCGTGCCTTATCATCCCGTGTAAGTCATCCGCGCTGCTATCCTTCCTTCGATTTCAATCATTCATTTGCACGGTGGAGGCTAATTAATTTGAGGACTTATTTTGCGCAGCGGCGGGCGCGCCGTCCTCATCATCCTCTACCCCCGATTCTCCCACGCTCTTTACTTGGACACGTCGAAGAACATTCACAAAAAGGATTACACCCACATCAAGGATGTTCTCGACAGTGCTATGTATCACTACCAATCACTGGGTGGAGAGGTCAGGGACAAGAAGATGAGGGGCGGCAGGGTCGCCTTCGGCCATAAGACCAACTTCTGCTGCATCCAGCAACCGGACGATTCTCTTAATGATGGATTCTATGTCCTACACCACATGCTGGAGTACAGACGGGATTACCAGAACCTTCGCATGGCACCTTCTTCCGACGATGCCCATATTCTGCAATGGGCAAAGGACATAGGAGATATCGAGGATCATCGACTTCGAGCTGAGCTCTATAACATCCAGCGCGAACTTGCCCAAATCATCATGAAGGAGGTCGTCGGAAAAACAGGGATGTTCTACGGAGAAGTACAAATGTCGCGGGAAGACGTCCGAACATGGATAGCCTCTCAGCGTCTCGACCTGAAGCCTTTCACTAGGCCCGGGGACTATCTCCCTTGACTTGGATGGATGGAACGACATCTTGGAGTGATTGTCGATATATGACAATGTGTCCGTTTAGTCCATACTTTCTGTATGATAAAACTTTGAGTTATGCACGGTGAAACTTTATTTGTGATGTAATTAAACCGTCCTCCTCCTCGACTAGCGAAAATCACTCTAGTTAGGGCATTTTGGGGTACGATGAACTTTGTTATTTATGCTTATGATATGTTGTTTCTATTTTTGCCAAGTCTGTCTCTTTCTGTTGCTCAACTATATATGTTGCATATCATCGACTCATGTGATGATGCAGGTGCATAGATCATAGATGGCGAAGAAGTGCTACGCCAGGAGTATATATACGACAAGTGGCCGGAGTGTCAGGCCCAGGTGTACCGGTTTCCAGTTCGAGCGACAGGCAGTAGTTAGTTTAGGTTCACGCTAATGCGAGAGAGGGATACGAACTCATGTTCTCAAAGTGATAGCTCTTCTCACGTATATCATTGTTTAGATGGATGACGACGTATTTGCATGTAATCCAGACTTGTATCGCTATTTTCGAGATGATGACGAGAGACCACTTTGTGTTGGATGATGATTATGATGATGACATGATTTGATGAGAGTAATTGTATGTATATGCTATGATTACATTTGTATGTGTATGATATGCTAAAGATTATTGTATAAATCCTATTCAAATACAAAACAAATATGCAGGAAAAAAACTAATAAATAAACTAGTAGTAGCGAGGGGGGAAATTTAGCAGTAGCGCCGCCTTACCAGTAGCGCGTCCCAGCAAATAGCGCTGCAGATAATATCAGTAGCGCCCTTTCCCAAAGAGCGCTACAGCTATTCATGTATAGCAGTAGCATGGGACAACAGGCGCTACTGCTATACGTTAGCTGTAGAGCCTTATTAGTAGCGCCGGTGCCCGCGCTACTGAGAGGCCCAAAACCCTCGCTGCTGGTAGGCTTTTCCCTAGTAGTGTCAACCGCTAGGACTTCGGATAATGCCTCGAGGGCCAGTGCAGGCTGTCTTGTTTTCGCGCGGAGTGCTGTGTCCAGATCACGAGCAAGAGTGATAATTACGTTGGGCCCGGGCATTTTGAGCTTCATGTACCCGTAATGGGATATGGCTTGGAAGATTGTGAATGCTTCCCCCCTAGCAGGGCGTGGTAACCGCTACTGAACGGGGCCACTTGGAAGGTAATCTCTTCGGACCTATAATTCTCCGGCGTGCCGAACACCACATCTAGTGTGATTTTGCCTGTACAACGCACTTCCCGACTGGGGATTATTCCTCTAAAGGTTGCGCTGCTCGCTCGATGCGGTTCTAGTCTATTTCCATTTTTTGAAGGTTTCCTCATAGATGAGGTTTAATCCGCTGCCGCCGTCCATGAGTACCTTGGTGAGTCGAAAGCCATCCACAATTGGACTGTGCGACCAATGCGGCTGGTGCTCGGGCTGTTCAGAATTTTTGAGTGAACTCTCTCAATGAAAGCACCAATGTCGGTGTTCAAAACCGGCGGATCTCGGGTAGGGGGCCCCGAACTGTGCGTCTAGGCGGATGGTAACAGGAGGCAGGGGACACAATGTTTTACCCAGGTTCGGGCCTCTTGATGGAGTAAAACCTACGTCCTGCTTGATTTTATTCTTGATGATATGGGTATTACAAGAGTTGATCTACCACGAGATCGGAGAGGCTAAACCGTAGAAGCTAGCCTATGGTATGATTGTTGTTGTCCTACGGACCTAAACCCTCCGGTTTATATTAGACACCGGAGGGGCGAGGGTTACACAAGGTCGTTACAAAGGAGGAGATATACATATCCGTATTGCTAGCTTGCCTTCCACGCCAAAGTAGAGTCCCATCCGGACACGGGACGAAGTCTTCAATCTTGTATCTGATAGTCCATAGTCCGGCCGAATGATATAATCCGGTTGTCCGGATACCCCCTAATCCTGGACTCCCTCACCCACGTAATACTTATTGCTATCTTAAGAGAAAGCCACTAGTGAAAGCTATGGCCCCCAGGTCTATTTTCCATCATATTTATCTTCCGTCTACTAGCTATTTCTGGCACCGATTACGTTGCTTTATTTACTTTCAATCTATATCGCATAAAAATACCAGAAATATTTATCTTATTATTATCATCTCTATCAGATCTCACTCTTGCAAGTGGCCGTGAAGGGATTGACAACCACTTTATCACGTTGGTTGCGTGGTTCCTATTTGTTTGTGTAGGTGCGAGGTGACTCGCGCGTGGTCTCCTACTGGACTGATACCTTGCACTACTGAATCAGCTACTTTGCCATCTGCCAGCTCTTTGCCATCAGCTACCCAAAAGCAGACGGCAAAGAACTGGCTGATGGCAAAGAAGGTCTTTGCCATCAGCCAGTTCTTTGCCATCTGCTAGCAGACGGCAAAGATTCTTTGCCGTCAGCTGGCAGACGGCAAAGAGGGAGGTGGCCCACACTAACGGGCTGATGAGCGAAAACCTAACGGGGCCCCTCTTTGCCGTCCACTAGCAGACGGCAAAGAGTAATAAAGCGGCCGGCAAAGGGGGGCGGACGGCAAACATCTAGGCTACTAACGGCCGAGCCCCACCCCTTGCCCATCTCTGTTTCGGTCCCCCTCCTCCCCGACGACCACCGGCACCCGCCGCCGCCCCCGCCACCCACCGCCGCCCCCTTGCCCCTCCTCCCCTCGCCCCGTCGCCCCATCGTCCCAACCAGCCGCCGCCGCCACCCGCCACCGCCCCTGGCCCCACCGCCCTCGCCCCGTCGCCACCCACCCGCCACCGCCCGGCGCCCCGCCCCGGCGCCTCGTCGCCCGAACGCCCCCCCCCGGTGCCCGCCGCCCCCACCACTGCCGTCGGCCCCTATGCCCGCGCCACCACCGGAGCCAGGCTCGCCGCCACCCCTGCGCCCGCCGCCCCTGGAGCCAGGCTCGCCGCGGGCCCCCTGCGTCCACGCCGCCCCCAAGCCAGGCTCGCCGCCGCCCTGCGCCCGACCCGACCCGCTGGAGCCAGGCCCGCCGCCGCTGCCCTAACCGCGACCGTCCACCACCACCCCTGGGTGAGCATTTTTTTTTGTTTTTTCTACTGTTTTTCTTTGTTTTAGGTTTAATTAGTTTATTGATAGATTTAGGTTAGTGGTTAGTTTAGGTTAGTGCTAGATTTAGGTTTAGATAATTAGAAGAAGAAGAAAGTTGAAAAAAAGAAGAAGTAGAAGAAGAGGAAAAAGGAAAAAAGAAGAAGAAAGAAGAAAGGAAAAAAAACAATATAGAAGAGGAAAAAGGAGAAGAAGAAAGAAAAG
Organism: Triticum aestivum; assembly: GCF_018294505.1. Taxonomy (NCBI): domain Eukaryota; kingdom Viridiplantae; phylum Streptophyta; class Magnoliopsida; order Poales; family Poaceae; genus Triticum; species Triticum aestivum. Next base: position 724,972,885 of record NC_057812.1, on the reverse strand, counting down.
AAGAAGAAGAAGAAGAAGAAGAAGAGAGAAGAAGAAGAAGAAGAAAGAAGAGGAGGAGGAGAGGAGGAGGAGGAAGAGGAGAGGAGAAGAAGAAAGAAAGAAGAAGAAGAAAGAAGAAGAAGAAGACCCCGACCGCCACCCGACACCCCGGCACGACCCCCGACCCACCCGACCCGACCCCGACCCGACACCCCCCGACACCCCGACCCACCCCGACCCCGACCCGACCCCGACACCCGACCCGACCCACCCCCCCGACACCCGACGACCCCGACACGACCCGACCCGACCCCGACACCCACCCCGACCCGACCCCGACACCCCGACCCCGACCGACCCGACACCCGACACCCGACACACACCCCGACCCCGACGACACCCGACACCCCACCCGACCCGACCCCCCGACACCGACCCCACCCCAACCCCGACCACCCCGACACCCGACCGACACACACCCCGACACCGACCCCGACCCCGACACCCGACCCGACACGACCCCCGACCCCCGACCCGAAACAGCACCCCGACCCCGACCCCGACACGGACCCCACGACACCCCGACCCCGACACCTCCCGAAAAGGTGTTCTTTGGCCTTCCAGAGGCCGACGGGGTCATATATTTGTGAATTATTAGTTAGGTCATATATTCTTCGATTTTGTTATGAAAAACATCATATATAATTGTGTTGATCGGGTAGTTTTAAATGTGCAGTTGTTTCATCGCTGCGAGGTTTGGTGTTCGACGACCTCGTCGTGCGTCTGACGAGCTCTGCCCCTTCATTCGTGGGTGAGCACAAATGACATGTCCTCCTCCCCCATTAATTATTTGCTCTATTCCGATGAAACTTGATAGCTAGCTATATATGTGTCTTGAATCATCAGTATGCGTAACCAATATGTGTCTCCCGTTCGAAAGCGTCATAGTTATAAATATGCATGCATTTGCATATTTATAACCTTGATTCTTTCGAATTGTCCAACGCTATCCATGGACAGCCCGAGTATGTGTAGATTGGGTTCGTTTTCCCATATGCTTTGCTCCGGATCCGACGCATAAATTTCGTCAGTGCCTCCCCTGTTGTTCTCCGGGTACACATCCTCTCTGTTTATTGCAGAGACGTGTATCAGGAGAACAGCGGGAGGTGCTGCCGAAATTTTGTGTCGGATCCGGAGCATAGCATGGGAAAATGAACCCAATCTACACATACATCGGGTGGGATTAGGACCTATCATTACCTATTAGAGTGTAGGTTGCATGGACGTAATAAAATTGACAAAGTAGATCAACTGATGAATATATACATGGTGAATTACATATATAATTGTTGTGTGTCCAGTAGCTCTGAAAGTCAAGATGAGTGACCGTGCGTGGATGTATACCGGTCACACTGGTCAGAACAAATGGAGAGTTGAATGGTTCACAAAAACCAAGGGGTTTGTGCAAGCCGCATTTGCAAATGGCCAGAAGAAAACCTGGTGCCCCTGTTTCCGGTGCGGCAATTGGGAAAACAAGACAGAGGCTGAAATGGGCAAACACCTGCAGAAGAGTGGTTTTACGCCCGATTATATGGTGTGGACATTTCATGGTGAGTCTGCCAACGTGACCGAGCTGAGGTGGATCGTCGTCGCACCGACGAGCATGGTACCGGGATGGAAAACATGGTGCAAGACTATGATGATGCTCGGGATCGGACGAGGAGATGGAGGAATCTGCAAAGGCCTTCAATGAAATGTTGGAGTCTTCAAAACGTCCGCTCCACGAGCACACTGAGCTTTGTCAGTTGGATGCCATCTCACAAGTAATGGCTCTGAAGGCTCAGTTCAACTTGGGCAGAGAATGCTATGATGCAATTATGACAGTATTTGGACGCTTTCTACCCAAAGGCCATGTAATGCCTGCAAACCTGTACCAGTCGGACAAAATCCTCCGTGCACTGAAGATGCCCTATGAGAAGATACATGCCTGTGAGAAAGGATGTGCCTTATTTAGGCTTGACTATGCGGACTTGAACTATTGTCCCATTTGCAAGTCTTCCAGGTATATTGTGGTAGACAACGGTATGGGTGAGAAGACACAGACCAAAATCCCCGTTAGTGTTCTTCGGTATATGCCAATCGTACCAAGACTTCAACGTCTTTTCATGGTCGAAGAGACGGCCAGACAGATGACATGGCACAAAACAGGCAAAAGAACCGAACTAGATGCAGATGGGAATCTGATGATGGTACACACATCGGATGGTGTTGCGTGGAAAAAGTTTGATGAATTACATGCTGACAAAGCGGCAGATCCGAGGCATCCTCGAGTCGGCATCAGCACGGATGGGTTCAGTGTGTTTGGTATGACGGCAGCCCAATACAGTTGTTGGCCCGTATTTGTCTTTCCACTCAATCTCCCCCCGGACAGATTATGCAAAGAAAGAACATTTTCCTGACGTTGATAATTCCAGGGCCCAACTATCCGGGGAAAAATATGAATGTGTACATGCAGCCGCTTAAGGACGAATTGCAAGAAGCCTGGGATAATGGGTTCAAGACATACGACGCCTTTAGCAAACGAACTTCATAATGCGTGTTTGGTACATGTACTCGACGCATGACTTGCCGGCGTATGCGCTATTCGTTGGCTGGTGTGTGCATGGAAGGTTCCCGTGCCCCACATGCAAGGGAGCTCTTGAGTTTCGTTGGCTTCAGGCCGGTCGCAAGTTTTCTTGCTTCGACATGCATAGACAGTTCCTGGATCCTCGCCATAAGTTCAGGAAAGACAAGAAGAAACTTCATCAGAGGTAGAGTTGTCAAAAACTCTGCACCACCTGCATTGACAGGCCAACAGACCCTGGATCAGTTAAACGCTCTCGAGCCAGATCCACAACGTCTAGGGTACTTCAAGGGGTATAATTCTAAGCACGCCTGGACTCACAAAACATGCTTATGGGATCTGCCTTACTTCAAAGACCTCCTTTGCCCACACAACATCGACGTGATGCACACTGAGAAGAATATCGCCGAGGCACTTTTTGGTACATTGTTCGGCATAGATGGGAAGTCAAAGGATAATACTAAGGCTAGAGTCGATCTGGAGGCGCTATGTGATAGGCCGTTACAAAACATGAAAGAACCGAAAGGAAAGCAGAACTGGACGAAGCCAAAGGCATGGTTCAATCTTGGAAGGCCAGCTATGAGGGAAATTATCTTGTGGGTGCAACAGCAGTTGATGTTCCCCGATGGGTATGCAGCGAATCTAAAGAGGGGAGCGAATCTTGATAAATTGAAGATATTTGGTCTCAAGAGTCATGATTGGCACATATGGATTGAAGCGGGTAATGCCGGTGATGTTGTGTGGCTTCATCCCTGAGGATGAATGGCTAGTACTGGCAAAACTCAGCTATTTCTTCCGTGTTCTTTGTGCGAAAGAACTATTGCCTGGCGTGCTAGAAGAAATGGAAGAGTTGGCGCCGGAGTTGATCTGCAAGTTAGAGAAGATCTTTCCATCGGGCTTCTTTAATCCAATGCAGCATTTGATTTTGCATCTCCCGACCGAGCCAAGATTGGGGGGGCCCATGCAAAATCGTTGGTGCTACCCAACTGAGAGGATGCAGAAGACGCTTCGAGAAAAATGTAAAAATAAACGTAGAATTGAAGCATCGATGGTTGAGGCATTCATCACAGAGGAGGCGGCAAACTTCGTAACAGCGCACTACGAAGCCAAAAATCGTCATTTGCATAATCCGAAGCCTCGGTACAATGCTGACGACCCTAAAAAGGGTGGATCCAACCTCAGCCTATTCAAAGGGAATCTCGCAACAAGTAGTGCTTCACATCCAGTATCTTTGGATAACGAAGAATGGTAGACCATTTCGTTGTATATCTTCAACAACCTGATAGAAGTGCAGCCGTACATCGAGTAAGTTCTCGGTACATTGTTTCGCAACTTCTATTTCCTTTGAAATGCTCTTATTCCTGGATATGTCATACAGTCGATACGTCGCCATATTCTCGTATGGAGCAGAGATCCAAAAGGATTCCATCGAAGAGTATGAGCTTCTCGCAAAGCAAGGAGGCGGCTATCCTGGTTTCATCTCTTGGTTCAAACAAACGGTAATTTCTGTTAGACAATTTCATTTCATTCGCTAATTTGTGCGTAATGCAACAATCCTTTCATATTAAACTTGTAGGCTAATTCAGAGTCTATGGACGCCGAATTGAGACAAGTCGCTAATGGTTTTGACTATAAGGTCCGTTCATTTGACAAGTACGACATCAACGGGTATCGCTTTCGTACCTATGGCAAAGAGCTATCTATGGCCGACCGAAAGTCTACAAATTGTTGTGTATCTGCTATCGGCGAAGGATGTACCGAGTATTATGGGAGAGTTGAAGCAATTTATGAACTTCTGTTCTATGGTGAAAACCCACCGAATGTCGTAGTTTTCAAATGTTATTGGTTTCAGCCGAAGGAGACTAGAAGGACTCATGAACATATAGGGCTAGTTGAAATCAACCAAAGCACCCATTTAGATGTTCCTAATGTCTATATTACGGCTCAACAGGCGACCCAAGTATTCTATCTACCGTGGGCCTGCCAAACTAATCGAAATCTGAAAGGTTGGGATGTCGTTTATGAAGTGCCGCCACGTGCTAGACTTTCTCCCCAAAAGGAAGAGGATTATGAACCTCACATTAACCCAGAAACATATGAAGGAGAATTCTTCCAAGAGACACGTCGTTCCAAAAAGCGTTTCAAGAACCGCTATACTTCACCCCAAAACATTGAAGTAGACAGCGACAATGAATCCGACATCACCCAGAGGAGGAACAAGAAGAGCTGGAACAAGAAGAGGTTACTGCTGCGGATGACCTGTCAATGCTTGACCGATTACGTCAAGGTGGCCTTGCACATGTTGATGCCAATGAACCCTATGAGCCCATCATTGATTATAGTGATGATGATGATTATGCATTTATTGATGATACTAATCAAGATTATTAGTAGTGTTAGGTATTCAATTTTTTTATGTTGTACTTGATGATGATACACTTAAGTGATATACATATTATTATTCATGTCGGTACTTTTTTTATGTTGTACTAATTTCGTTTATTCTTTGTCATGGCAGGTGTTGAAAGATGGTGGGCACTGGTCGGGAGCGCGCCGAGGCCCCTTCTTCGTCGGCGCATGGTGCGAGGTCTTCCATTACACACGCACCTCTCTGCCGAGCGTTGCTGGACAGTATGGCGACACCGTCGGGCCCTTCTTCATCGACCGTGATGCCCAGCAGGGGACGAGGTAAGAAGAAGAGAGGAGGTGGAGCACTTGGTCGCGGGAGAGAAGGTACGGTGACTCTTACGGCGCCTTCCTCGCCGCCGCCCCCAGCTATTTCACCCGAGCACGTGACTGCTAGGGTGGACTCGTCTGAGGAGGAGGATGCACGGACTCCGGTCCACGAGCCTCCGGTCCACCGGTCTTCGGCCCACGAGCCTCGGGTCGACGGGCCTTCGGCCCACGAGACCCCGGAGGAGCACATGTCTGGATGGGGTAACTGGTCGGGTCAGCCTGAGGAGCCGAGTGGCCATGCTGATGATGGCGGGGAGCCGAGTGGCCATGCTGATGATGGCGGGGAGCCGACTGATGAGGAGGGGGAGGAGGGGCAACGTCTACCAGTGTGGTGCTACACGGCTCCCGTCCGTGCTGGCGACCCGCGAGCAAAGGTGGTTGATTTTCCCTGATGGGGAGAGGTAAGTGCATTTAACATTTTTGTACCTTCTGCATTCACGTTTCTTCAAATAACTGATGTGTTGGCCTTGTCATGCTGTAGGGGTTGGGACCACCATGAAAGTGTCCGCCGGCCCAACTCCGTCCTTGGAGTTCTGATTCGGCAAAACTTCCCGGGGTTTGTCACGTTGCCTGGTGAGGGTCGGCTTCCAGAGGTTGGATTGACTTGGGAGCACTACTTGGCTACCCCGGCCCCGCCGGGTGAGATTATCGATGGTGTCTTGTGCAAAACGAGGGCAGACATGGTGATCAGAAAGTTCTAGGTAATTGCTCCTTTACACAATTAAAAATCTTCAACTAGCTAGTTATTAATTGTACTAATCAATATTGTCTCATTTGATTGCAGAAATTCTACAGGTGTGAGGAGGGATACGAGGAGGAGGCGGCAGATGTTGTCCACAAGGAGTGCAAGCGCCTACTTCAAAACATACGGCATGAGGTTCGGGTGCAGGCTGTTCGAGACTACTACGCCGGGCGTGGTATCAAGAAGCCCAAGCAGTAGTGCCGTGATAAGTTCTTGAGTAAGGAGAAGTACATGAAGGTAATTCTTAAGGGCTTGTACTTACTTCCTTCATTTATTAATTCATAGGGGTAGCGCTCAAGTTTCTATTTGCTAACTTAGGCCCCTCTGAGATGGTGTGCGGATCGGATGGATTGTTGGGAGGTGTTGGTCAATGCGTGGTGCTCAAAAGAATGGCTGGGCCACCCACAAAGAGGCCAAGGACAAACGTGCCCAAATGGAAGGTGTGCCACACCACCAAGGCAGCTCCAACTTATTTCAGTACAGGCGGAACTGGGTATGTGGTTTGCTTCATGATTCATGCAATTCATTCATCATGCTAGCTTTAGCCCTTTAATTACTAATTTACTTTGTTTCTCTCTTTCAGGCACGCTACAATAAGGCGGATAAGGTGCCAGAGGTGTACGACCTGTATGCCATGGCCCACACTGGCCCTTACAAGAAAGTCAAGGCATTCTCTGCGTCTGACCTCGATGATCCAAAGAACTTCACCAACATCTCCGCCCATGACAAGCTCGTGCAATATAGAGATTAGGGGAAGGCGAGGAAAGGGGAGGACTTTAACCCGAGCCAGGGTCCCATTGATACAGAGCTACTGATGATATCTGGTGGCGGGAGGTCCCATGGCTCCATAGCCATGGGAGATGGACTTATCCGTTGTCGTAGCACTCTCCCGGAGATCAAGGCGCGCCAGTCGAGCTCTGCTCCTGAGATAAGGCCTCGTGAACGGCGAGTCCAACTCGCCATCAAGGTTAATTATACATACTCAGCTATCTTTCTCCATTACATTGTGTGCGCTTGCATCAATGATTACAAATGGTCATGTGAGTGGTGTTGCATGCTGCTATACAGAGTGAGAGAGATAGAACAGAGAAACTTCTGGCGAAGGCGGCGGAGAGGCAGCGGGAGTTGGAGGAGAGGACGACAAAGATGTTGGAGGAGGAGAGGGCACAGAATGACATGCAGGCAAGGGCCATGTATGAGCTCCTTGTCATAAGTTTCTTCTGCAGATTACTTGCTAGTCTTAACATTTGAGTCTCATTACTAACTAGTATGACTCTATTGTGAAAACCAAATGTGCAGTCTGTGTGCGAGAAGTCCGGTCAGACCGCTCCGCCGATGCCAGTGATTGCTCGTGGGAGCACGGTGAGTTTAATTTGAATGGACATTACTTGCTAGTCTTAACATTTGAGTGTCATAATGCTAACGATACATTGGAAATGATCTTTGGTGCAGCTTAACTCCAGAAACGCATCGCACGATCCTTCTCCAGCTACCGGCGCGAGCCAGCCCGCTCCTACACCTCCGTGATCACGGCAAGTTTCTCTAGTGTTTTGCTTAACAAATGTATAAAGACCTAGTCTGAGGTTTATTTCCTCCAATATGCTTACCATAATGACCTAGAGTTAGCTTCTTTTCCTCCAAAATGACTTAATAAGCTTACTGACCTCATAAACCATCCATTTTACCTAAGTTAGCTCTAAAATGATATGTACTTAGCTTACTTATGTCAAAAATTGCATAATTAACTTAGTTAGCTCATAAACGATCCATTTTACCTAAGTTAGCTCTAAAATGACTCATTTTACCTTAGTTAGCTTATAAGTGATCCAATTTATCCAAGTTAGCTCTAAAATGACCAATTTTAGGTAGATTAGCTCCTAAATGATCAATTTTACCTACATTAGCTTTAAAATGACCCATTTCACCTAGGTTAGCTCCAAAATGACCCATCTTACCTAGGTTAGCTTATAAATGATCCAGTTTATCCAAGTTAGCTCTGCCCCTTCATTCGAGGGTGAGCACAAATGACATATCCTCCTCCCCCATTAATTATTTGCTCTATTCCGATGAAACTTGATAGCTAGCTATATATGTGTCTTGAATCATCAGTATGCGTAACCAATATGTGTCTCCCGTTCGAAAGCGTCATAGTTATAAATATGCATGCATTTGCATATTTATAACCTTGATTCTTTCAAATTGTCCAACACTATCCATGGACAGCCCGAGTATGTGTAGATTGGGTTCGTTTTCCCATATGCTTTGCTCCGGATCCGACGCATAAATTTCGTCAGTGCCTCCCCTGTTGTTCTCCTGGTACACATCCTCTCTATTTATTGCAGAGATGTGTATCAGGAGAACAGCGGCGAGGTGCTGCCGAAATTTTGTGTCGGATCCGGAGCATAGCATGGGAAAATGAACCCAATCTACACATACATAGGTGGGATTAGGACCTATCATTACCTATTAGAGTGTAGGTTGCATGGACGTAATAAAATTGAGAAAGTAGATCAACTGATGAATATATACATGGTGAATTACATATATAATTGTTGTGTGTCCAGTAGCTCTAAAAGTCAAGATGAGTGACCGTGCGTGGATGTATACCGGTCACACTGGTCAGAACAAATGGAGAGTTGAATGCTTCACAAAAACCAAGGGGTTTGTGCAAGCCGCATTTGCAAATGGCCAGAAGAAAACCTGGCGCCCCTGTTTCCGGTGCGGCAATTGGGAAAACAAGACAGAGGCTGAAATGGGCAAACACCTGCAGAAGAGTGGTTTTACGCCCGATTATATGGTGTGGACATTTCATGGTGAGTCTGCCCAACGTGACCGAGCTGAGGTGGATCGTCGTCGCACCGACGAGCATGGTACCGGGATGGAAAACATGGTGCAAGACTATGATGATGCTCGGGATCCGGACGAGGAGATGGAGGAATCTGCAAAGGCCTTCAATGAAATGTTGGAGTCTTCAAAATGTCCGCTCCACGAGCACACTGAGCTTTGTTAGTTGGATGCCATCTCACAAGTAATGGCTCTTAAGGCTCAGTTCAACTTGGGCAGAGAATGCTATGATGCAATTATGACAGTATTTGGACGCTTTCTACCCAAAGGCCATGTAATGCCTGCAAACCTGTACCAGTCGAACAAAATCCTCCGTGCACTGAAGATGCCCTATGAGAAGATACATGCCTGTGAGAAAGGATGTGCTTTATTTAGGCTTGACTATGTGGACTTGAACTATTGTCCCATTTGCAAGTCTTCCAGGTATATTGTGGTAGACAACGGTATGGGTGAGAAGACACAGACCAAAATCCCCGTTAGTGTTCTTTGGTATATGCCAATCGTACCAAGACTTCAACGTCTTTTCATGGTCGAAGAGACGGCCAGACAGATGACATGGCACAAAACAGGCAAAAGAACCGACTAGATGCAGATGGGAATCTGATGATGGTACACACATCGGATGGTGTTGCGTGAAAAAAGTTTGATGAATTACATGCTGACAAAGCGGCAGATCCGAGGCATCCTCTAGTCGGCATCAGCACGGATGGGTTCAGTGTGTTTGGTATGATGGCAGCCCAATATAGTTGTTGGCCCGTATTTGTCTTTCCACTCAATCTCCCCCCGGACAGATTATGCAAAGAAAGAACATTTTCCTGGCGTTGATAATTCCAGGGCCCAACTATCCGGGGAAAAATATGAATGTGTACATGCAGCCGCTTAAGGACGAATTGCAAGAAGCCTGGGATAATGGGTTCAAGACATACGACGCCTTTAGCAAACAGAACTTCATAATGCGTGTTTGGTACATGTACTCAACGCATGACTTGCCGGCGTATGTGCTATTCGTTGGATGGTGTGTGCATGGAAGGTTCCCGTGCCCCACATGCAAGGGAGCTCTTGAGTTTCGTTGGCTTCAGGCCGATCGCAAGTTTTCTTGCTTCGACATGCATAGACAGTTCCTGGATCCTCGCTATAAGTTCAGGAAAGACAAAAGGAAATTCATCAGGGGTAGAGTTGTTAAAAACTCTGCACCATCTGCATTGATAGGCTAACAGACCCTGGATCAGTTAAACGCTCTCGAGCCAGATCCACAACGTCTAGGGTACTTCAAGGGGTATAATACTAAGCACGCGCGGACTCACAAAACATGCTTATGGGATCTGCCTTTCTTCAAAGACCTCCTTTGCCCACACAACATCGACATGATGCACACTGAGAAGAATATCACCGAGGCACTTTTTGGTACATTGTTCGTCATAGATGGGAAGTCAAAGGATAATACTAAGGCTAGAGTCGATCTAGAGGCGCTATGTGATAGGCTGTTACAAAACATGAAAGAACCGAAAGGAAAGCAGAACTGGACGAAGCCAAAGGCATGGTTCAATCTTGGAAGGCCAGCTATGAGGGAAATTATCTTGTGGGTGCAACAGCGGTTGATGTTCCCCGATGGGTATGCAGCGAATCTAAAGAGGGGAGCGAATCTTGATAAACTGAAGATATTTGGTCTCAAAAGTCATGATTCGCACATATGGATTGAAAGGGTAATGCCGGTGATGTTGTGTGGCTTCATCCCTGAGGATGAATGGCTAGTACTGGCAAAACTCAGCTATTTCTTCCGTGTTCTTTGTGCGAAAGAACTATTGCCTGGCGTGCTACAAGAAATGGAAGAGTTGGCGCCGGAGTTGATCTGCAAGTTAGAGAAGATCTTTCCATCGGGCTTCTTTAATCCAATGCAGCATTTGATTTTGCATCTCCCGACCGAGCCAAGATTGGGGGGCCCATGCAAAATCGTTGGTGCTACCCAACTGAGAGGATGCAGAAGACGCTTCGAGAAAAATGTAAAAATAAACGTAGAATTGAAGCATCGATGGTTGAGGCATTCATCACAGAGGAGGCGGCAAACTTCGTAACAGCGCACTACGAAGCCAAAAATCGTCATTTGCATAATCCGAAGCCTCGGTACAATGCTGACGACCCTAAAAAGGGTGGATCCAACCTCAGCCTATTCAAAGGGAATCTCGCAACAAGTAGTGCTTCACATCCAGTATCTTTGGATAACGAAGAATGGTAGACCATTTCGTTGTATATCTTCAACAACCTGATAGAAGTGCAGCCGTACATCGAGTAAGTTCTCGGTACATTGTTTCGCAACTTCTATTTCCTTTGAAATGCTCTTATTCCTGGATATGTCATACAGTCGATACGTCGCCATATTCTCGTATGGAGCAGAGATCCAAAAGGATTCCATCGAAGAGTATGAGATTCTCGCAAAGCAAGGAGGCGGCTATCCCGGTTTCATCTCTTGGTTCAAACAAACGGTAATTTCTGTTAGACAATTTCATTTCATTCGCTAATTTGTGCGTAATGCAACAATCCTTTCATATTAAACTTGTAGGCTAATTCAGAGTCTATGGACGCCGAACTGAGACAAGTCGCTAATGGTTTTGACTATAAGGTCCGTTCATTTGACAAGTACGACATCAACGAGTATCACTTTCGTACCTATGGCAAAGAGCTATCTATGGCCGACCGAAAGTCTACAAATTGTTCTGTATCTGCTATCGGCGAAGGATGTACCGAGTATTATGGGAGAGTTGAAGCAATTTATGAACTTCTGTTCTATGGTGAAAACCCACCGAATGTCGTAGTCTTCAAATGTTATTGGTTTCAGCCGAAGGAGACTAGAAGGACTCATGAACATATAGGGCTAGTTGAAATCAACCAAAGCACCCATTTAGATGTTCCTGATGTCTATATTACGGCTCAACAGGCGACCCAAGTATTCTATCTACCGTGGGCCTGCCAAACTAATCGAAATCTGAAAGGTTGGGATGTCGTTTATGAAGTGCCGCCACGTGCTAGACTTTCTCCCCAAAAGGAAGAGGATTATGAACCTCACATTAACCCAGAAACATATGAAGGAGAATTCTTCCAAGAGACACGTCGTTCCAAAAAGCGTTTCAAGAACCGCTATACTTCACCCCAAAACATTGAAGTAGACAGCGACAATGAATCCGACATCACCCCAGAGGAGGAACAAGAAGAGCTGGAACAAGAAGAGGTTACTGCTGCGGATGACCTATCAATGCTTGACCGATTACGTCAAGGTGGCCTTGCACATGTTGATGCCAATGAACCCTATGAGCCCATCATTGATTATAGTGATGATGATGATTATGCATTTATTGATGATACTAATCAAGATTATTAGTAGTGTTAGGTATTCAATTTTTTTATGTTGTACTTGATGATGATACACTTAAGTGATATACATATTATTATTCATGTCGGTACTTTTTTTATGTTGTACTAATTTCGTTTATTCTTTGTCATGGCAGGTGTTGAAAGATGGTGGGCACTGGTCGGGAGCGCGCCGAGGCCCCTTCTTCGTCGGCGCATGGTGCGAGGTCTTCCATTACACACGCACCTCTCCGCCGAGCGTTGCTGGACAGTATGGCGACACCGTCGGGCCCTTCTTCATCGACCGTGATGCCCAGCAGGGGACGAGGTAAGAAGAAGAGAGGAGGTGGAGCACTTGGTCGCGGGAGAGAAGGTAGGGTGACTCTTACGGCGCCTTCCTCGCCGCCGCCCCCAGCTATTTCACCCGAGCACGTGACTGCTAGGGTGGACTCGTCTGAGGAGGAGGATGCACGGACTCCGGTCCACGAGCCTCCGGTCCACCGGTCTTCGGCCCACGAGCCTCGGGTCGACGGGCCTTCGGCCCACGAGACCCCGGAGGAGCACATGTCTGGATGGGGTAACTGGTCGGGTCAGCCTGAGGAGCCGAGTGGCCATGCTGATGATGGCGGGGAGCCGAGTGGCCATGCTGATGATGGCGGGGAGCCGACTGATGAGGAGGGGGAGGAGGGGGCAACGTCTACCAGTGTGGTGCTACACGGCTCCCGTCCGTGCTGGCGACCCGCGAGCAAAGGTGGTTGATTTTCCCTGATGGGGAGAGGTAAGTGCATTTAACATTTTTGTACCTTCTGCATTCACGTTTCTTCAAATAACTGATGTGTTGGCCTTGTCATGCTGTAGGGGTTGGGACCACCATGAAAGTGTCCGCCGGCCCAACTCCGTCCTTGGAGTTCTGATTCGGCAAAACTTCCCGGGGTTTGTCACGTTGCCTGGTGAGGGTCGGCTTCCAGAGGTTGGATTGACTTGGGAGCACTACTTGGCTACCCCGGCCCCGCCGGGTGAGATTATCGATGGTGTCTTGTGCAAAACGAGGGCAGACATGGTGATCAGAAAGTTCTAGGTAATTGCTCCTTTACACAATTAAAAATCTTCAACTAGCTAGTTATTAATTGTACTAATCAATATTGTCTCATTTGATTGCAGAAATTCTACAGGTGTGAGGAGGGATACGAGGAGGAGGCGGCAGATGTTGTCCACAAGGAGTGCAAGCGCCTACTTCAAAACATACGGCATGAGGTTCGGGTGCAGGCTGTTCGAGACTACTACGCCGGGCGTGGTATCAAGAAGCCCAAGCAGTAGTGCCGTGATAAGTTCTTGAGTAAGGAGAAGTACATGAAGGTAATTCTTAAGGGCTTGTACTTACTTCCTTCATTTATTAATTCATAGGGGTAGCGCTCAAGTTTCTATTTGCTAACTTAGGCCCCTCTGAGATGGTGTGCGGATCGGATGGATTGTTGGGAGGTGTTGGTCAATGCGTGGTGCTCAAAAGAATGGCTGGGCCACCCACAAAGAGGCCAAGGACAAACGTGCCCAAATGGAAGGTGTGCCACACCACCAAGGCAGCTCCAACTTATTTCAGTACAGGCGGAACTGGGTATGTGGTTTGCTTCATGATTCATGCAATTCATTCATCATGCTAGCTTTAGCCCTTTAATTACTAATTTACTTTGTTTCTCTCTTTCAGGCACGCTACAATAAGGCGGATAAGGTGCCAGAGGTGTACGACCTATATGCCATGGCCCACACTGGCCCTTACAAGAAAGTCAAGGCATTCTCTGCGTCTGACCTCGATGATCCAAAGAACTTCACCAACATCTCCGCCCATGACAAGCTCGTGCAATATAGAGATTAGGGGAAGGCGAGGAAAGGGGAGGACTTTAACCCGAGCCAGGGTCCCATTGATACAGAGCTACTGATGATATCTGGTGGCGGGAGGTCCCATGGCTCCATAGCCATGGGAGATGGACTTATCCGTTGTCGTAGCACTCTCCCGGAGATCAAGGCGCGCCAGTCGAGCTCTGCTCCTGAGATAAGGCCTCGTGAACGGCCAGTCCAACTCGCCATCAAGGTTAATTATACGTACTCAGCTATCTTTCTCCATTACATTGTGTGCGCTTGCATCAATGATTACAAATGGTCATGTGAGTGGTGTTGCATGCTGCTATACAGAGTGAGAGAGATAGAACAGAGAAACTTCTGGCGAAGGCGGCGGAGAGGCAGCGGGAGTTGGAGGAGAGGACGACAAAGATGTTGGAGGAGGAGAGGGCACAGAATGACATGCAGGCAAGGGCCATGTATGAGCTCCTTGTCATAAGTTTCTTCTGCAGATTACTTGCTAGTCTTAACATTTGAGTCTCATTACTAACTAGTATGACTCTATTGTGAAAACCAAATGTGCAGTCTGTGTGCGAGAAGTCCGGTCAGACCGCTCCGCCGATGCCAGTGATTGCTCGTGGGAGCACGGTGAGTTTAATTTGAATGGACATTACTTGCTAGTCTTAACATTTGAGTGTCATAATGCTAACGATACATTGGAAATGATCTTTGGTGCAGCTTAACTCCAGAAACGCATCGCACGATCCTTCTCCAGCTACCGGCGCGAGCCAGCCCGCTCCTACACCTCCGTGATCACGGCAAGTTTCTCTAGTGTTTTGCTTAACAAATGTATAAAGACCAAGTCTGAGGTTTATTTCCTCCAATATGCTTACCATAATGACCTAGAGTTAGCTTCTTTTCCTCCAAAATGACTTAATAAGCTTACTGACCTCATAAACCATCCATTTTACCTAAGTTAGCTCTAAAATGATATGTACTTAGCTTACTTATGTCAAAAATTGCATAATTAACTTAGTTAGCTCATAAACGATCCATTTTACCTAAGTTAGCTCTAAAATGACTCATTTTACCTTAGTTAGCTTATAAGTGATCCAATTTATCCAAGTTAGCTCTAAAATGACCAATTTTAGGTAGATTAGCTCCTAAATGATCAATTTTACCTACATTAGCTTTAAAATGACCCATTTCACCTAGGTTAGCTCCAAAATGACCCATCTTACCTAGGTTAGCTTATAAATGATCCAGTTTATCCAAGTTAGCTCTAAAATGACCCAATTTACCTAGAGTAGCTCCTAAACGATCCATTCACCTAAGTTAGCTAAAACAATCCATTTCACCTAAATTAGCTCTTAAATGATCCAATTCACCTAAGTTATCTCAAAAACGATCCATTTCCCCTTAGTTAGCTCAAAAACGTGGCATTTCACCTTAGTTAGCTCATAAACGACCCATTTCACCTAAGTTAGCTCAAAAACGATCCATTTCACCTTAGTTAGCTCAAAAATGATCCATTTCACCTTAGTTAGCTCAAAAACGGTCCATTTCACCTTAGTTAGCTCAAAAACGATGCCCTTCACCTTAGTTAGCTCATAAACGACCCATTTCAACTAAGTTAGCTCATAAATGATCCATTTCAACTAAGTTAGCTCATAAACAACCCATTTCAACTTAGATAGCTCATAAATGATCCATTTCAACTAAGTTAGCTCATAAACAACCCATTTCAACTTAGTTAGCTCATATATGATCCATTTCACCTAAGTTAGCTCATAAATGACATATACTTCTTGTTCTAGTCTTCTTCTTGTTCTATTCACCTATTTCTAACTTTCTTATTTACCATTTTGCAGATTTCACTCACTTCATGGAAGCTAGCTTGCTATGATGGAGTGCTTGCTTTTTCTTTGCTAAAACTTTGCATTGTATCTAGCTTGCTATGATAGAACTTGCTATGTTGATGAAACGTTGCTATGTAATATGTATATGGAACAATGTGTATGGATGGAACTTGATGGAACTTGCTATGTTGATGAAACTTTGCTATGTAATATGTATATGGAATTATGTGCTGGATATGTGATATGTTTGCTGTTAAATATATCTATATATGTCATATATTTGTTGTGCAAATTGTTGGATTAAAAAAAACAGAAAAAAGAGACAATATGCAGGCTCTTTGCCGTCTGCCACCGACGGCAAAGGGCTCTTTGCCATCAGCAGCGGACGGCAAAGAGGCCACATGGCAGGTAACTGTGCTTCCTCGGAGGCTGACCAATTTGGTCAGTTTGCCTACAGTGGCTGACGGCAAAGGCTTTGTCATTGGCGGCGGACGGCAAAGAGTAAAAACTTTGCCTACAGTGGAGGACGGCAAAGGCCTGCCCTGTAGTGATGTCGGCTGACATCATTCGGCGGATGGCAAAGGCCTTCCGAAGTTTGCCGTCAGCGGCGGACGGCAAAGGCCTGCCGTTAACCACCTAATGGAGTAACAACACATTTATTGCCGTCTGCACTCTTTGCCGTCCGCTGCTGATGGCAAAGGCCCCTTTGCCGTCAGCCGCCCTATGTAGATGGCAAAGTACCTCTTTGCCGAACCATACTTTGCCGTCACCTTTTGCTGTCCGCGGCAGACGGCAAAGACCTTTGCCGTCAGCCATCCACGCCTTTGCCGTGTCTGCCGTGGCAAATGGCAAAGTAGCTGATTCCTGTAGTGTTGGTTCTAAAAAACTGAGGGAAATACTTACGCTGCTGTACTGCATCACCCTTTCCTCTTCAAGGAAAAACCAAAGCAGTGCTCAAGAAGTAGCAGCCTCCCCCAAGCTTGTGGGAGACTCTCTTCTTCAATTTGCACAAAATTATATATTTCCCTTAAAGCAACTTGTTTGTTATGAGCGGGAAATATTTAGCAGAGAAGTAGTAAATCATATCCTGGGGACTATGCACACAACCAGGATCAATAGAATTAAACCGTATCTTAGCATCACCCTTTAATAAGAACAAAAATAATTGAAGGATATAATAATAGAGAGTTTTCTCATCATTAGTGAATATGGTAGCTATATCATTTCATTTAGTAAGATGTCCCACAACAGTTTCAGATTCATAGCCATAGAAAGGATCAGATTCAACCAAAGTAATTAACTCAGGATCAACAGAGAAATCATAATCCTTATCAGTAACAAAGATAGGTGAAGTAGCATAGCCAGGATCATATTTCATTTTAGCATTCAAAGATTTTTCTTTCAGCTTAGCTAATAATTTCTTAAGATCACTTCTATCATTTCAAGCAAGAAAGTCTCTAGCAGTTTCTTCATCCATAACATAACCCTCAAGAACAACATGCAATTCATATCCAAGGCGAGAATCTTCATCATCCCTTTCAACAATATTATCAGTTTCAATAATTTCATTCTCTCTAGCAATAGCAAGTTGTTCATCAAGAAATTCACCAAGTGGCACAGTAGTATCAAGCATAGAAGTAGTTTCATCATAAGTATCATGCATTGCAGAAGTGGCATCATCAATAACATGCGACATATCAGAATTAATAGCAAAAGCAGGTTTACGTGTCGCAAGCTCACTCAAAACAGAAGGTGAATCAAGTGCAGAGCTAGATGGCAGTTCCTTACCTCCCCTCGTAGTTGATGGATAAATCTTGGTGCTTGGATCTTTCAAGTTCTTTCATAGTGATAAACAGATATAAATCCCAAGTGACTCAAAGAATAGAGCTATGCTCCCCGGCAACAGCGCCAGAAAATAGTCTTGATAAGCCACAAGTATAGGGGATCGCAAAACTTTTCGAGGGTAGAGTATACAAACGAAATTTATTGATTCGACACAAGGGAAGCCAAAGAATATTTTCAAGTATTAGCAGATGAGTTTGTCAATTCAACCACACCTGGAAACTTAATATCTACAAAAAAGTGTTTAGTAGCAAAGTAATATGATAGTAGTGGCAATGGTAGCAAAAGGTAACGGTAGCAAAAGTAATATTTTTAGGTTTATAGTGATTGTAACAGTAGCAGTGAAAAAGTAAATAAGTGAAGAACAATATAGGAAAAGCTCGTAGGCATTGGATCGGTGATGGAGAATTATGCCGGATGCGATCAATCATGTAACAGTCATAACATAGGGTGACTGTCGTGGAGTTGACACGGCAGATGTCCCTAGAGCAAGGACTTAGTCGTAGGGCCATCGCACTAGGAAGCTTAAAGGGGTTAATCAGGACAAAGGATACGAGAGAGTTTTATACTAGTTCGGCCCCTTACGATGAAGGTAAAAGTATATGTCTAGTTGGGATTGGTATTGCTGAGGTTTCGACTTCTAAGAGGCTCAATTCGCCGGCTTGGGTTATCGACTTCGTTTTCTCTCCTCCTGAGCAGCCACCGGGTCGTCCCCTTATATACACGGGTCAACGCCTGGTGGCTTACAGAGTCCTGGCCGGCTCATAATCGTGTCCGGCTCAGTGACTTCCTTTACATGCCTTTCCTTACAAGTCTTTCCACGCATATGGTGGTTTACAATAATGGGCCTTAAGTCGGCCCGAGGCCTTTGGGCTTTCTATATATACTAATAAACTATCGTCTTGACTGTATATCAGGCTTCTTATTTAACCTGCCATTAAGGCTGACCCGGCCCCTGCTGGGCGGGTCTTAGCTGATAGTAATATCCCCAACATTAGGCCCCAGGTTGACTTTGAACTTTGTTCGTTATCCATCATCAATACTAAGGCAGAATCCATCCTCTGTATGAAAATTTCCTTAACCCGCCGTGACGTCATCTTTTTGAAATACAAAAAACATTCATGACGTCACCTTTCAACGGATCTTTTATTTTTAATGTCTTCCGGGAATCGAGGTGTCTGTTCAGTTGGATAATCATTATTGGGTCTCCTTGATTTTCACGCCCGCCTGTTCGCACATGCCCTTATAAATAAGCACACGACTGGTCCTTCCCATTCTCCTTTCTTCCTCATCTTCTTCCTCTCGCAACCTCCGTCGCTGCTCAAGCTCCACCGCCGCTGCAACTCTCATCATCATGGTCAGGCTTGGCTGCTGCATTACCCTGAGTCCTACCAGAGGACGCGGCGACTCTTCGCGGCAGGCTTGCATCTCGTAAGTTTTCTTCTCTCACATACCTAGATATGTTATAGGTTGGCAAGTTCTTCAATGTTCTTCACCTGTTTGCCATGAATCATCTTCTAGATCTTCTCTGCAACTTCTTTTGATCGAAAAAAGAGATATAACCTGCGCGGTAGTTGTTTGGCATTCATTTTTGATATCAGTAGATCCCCTTTACCTGTATAGATGCTTCTTTATAGTTGACGAACTCATCTGTACTAGGTTTTTAGGTCTAGAATATTTTCCTTTTTGAAACAGCCTTTTGATCTGAAATAATATCAATCACTTTGGGAAACTTGTTTGTCCTAACACTTAGCTGAATCCACTTTCTGAAAGAATCTATAGTCATGGAGGTTTACCGCACCGGCTCTCTTTTCCTTATATGCCATTAGCCCTTAGTTAAACCGCCATTACTTGTTTTATAACTGATCGTAGGCTGAGCCGGCATGTTTGTTATCTATTTTTTCAGTTCTCTACACATCATGCCGTCAAAGACACCCACCGTCTGTAACTGGGTCCCTTCGTCCATAACTGAGGAATGGTTAAAAGAGTTCTTCATCATTGGGTTTCTACCTTCAAAGAATGTCATGTCTTATCGTGCTCCGGACCTGGAGGAAGAACGCCCCAATCCAAAAGACGGAGAAGTGATTGTATTTACTGATCACATGAATCGTGGCTTCTCACCGCCCGGTTCAAAATTCTTCAGAGAGGTCCTTCATTTTTTCAAACTCTACCCTCAGGACCTTGGACCCAATTCCATTTCCAACATTTGCAACTTCCAAGTACTCTATGAGGTGTATCTTCTGCAAGAGCCCACCGTAGAGCTGTTTAGGGAGTACTTTTACCTAAACCGGCAGAACGAATGCACCAATGGTCCTAGCTTACAACTTGGAGGCATCTCAATTCAGCGCCGCCAGGGTGCTGTTTTCCCTCTTATCGTCTTACCAAGTCACCCAAAAGACTAGAACCAAACTTGGTTTTATTGTCAGGATATTTCTCCAGCAAACGAGAAGCCTCTGCCGGGTTACCGCCCCGGTCGTCTTGACTCCAAGTTCATCCTTCCGGATAAGCTCACCGTTGCTGAATGCAAGAGGCTACTTCCCTCCATCAGAAGAATGAATGCTTTGTTGGGTAATGGTTTAACCGGAGTAGATCTGACCCGCTGCTGGATCTCATGGTGGGTTATTCCATTAGGCCGTCGATCCAAACTGATGGATGAATATGACGGAAGCCCGGACAACTCTCTTCGTCACAGCTCAGTTGATCTCACCGAAGAAGATATTGTTTCAATGTCAACCCTTTTGGTAAATGGGAAGTACGAGGATTGTAGTATTGTTGGGTTGAGTCCCTTCTACAAGATTAATCCGGTACCAGAAGTAAGTACATCTCTTTTTCTTTGTGTTTTGCCCAGCTATTAGTACTTAATACTGATCTTTGTTCTTGTCTTTACAGGCCAATTCTGACTTCTTGAAGGTGAAATATGACCACAAAGCTGCCAAGAAGGCGAAAGCCGCCGCTATGAACACCAAGAAGACAACCCGGAATCAAAGAAGAAGAGGAAAACTACTGCTGAGGATTTAATGAAGCTTGATGACTCGTCTGACTCGGAGGTAGCCCTTGATTCCCTTGGCCAATTTTTTAACAATCTTATTGATACTGATCCTTACCAGGATGACACTAGGGCTAGCCAGGCCATATCATTTCCTCCGACTCAGAGCCCTTACCAAGACACAAAGTTTGACGATTGATCCGTAAAGTAAGGTTTTCTAACCCCTTAGCTTACTTGGATCCCAACTTTCATTTGAAAAAGCAGCAGCATGAAGCCGTCATGAAGTTGAGATTGAAGATGAGCCGGCTGTCATCCCTGAACAGACCCCTCGGAAACGTCCGAACGAGGTTTACTTATTACCGTCCTTTCCTTTGTTTTAATGAATCCTGCTCCTTGTATTTCCTTTAACTCCTTTCATTGACCTTTTCAGGAGGTGTCTCGTTCCTCGGGCGACTCATCACAAACACAATTTCCGGCTTTCAAGACTGCTCCTGGGTAACTAAAAATCCTCTTTTCTTCCGAGTTAGATCAATTGTTATCTTAATGTTGATTGTCCTACAATATTTTTCCTTAGTGGTCAAGCTAAGTCCAAGAAAGAAAAGGCAACAAAACCAGTGGAAGATCCGCCAGCACTGGCATCTGAGCCGGCTAAGCCACCTTCTCGCTTGACTATCGCCCCAGAAGACCCGCCTATTGTTCATGAAGCAAATCCTCCAGAGCCATCCCTTGCCAAGAACACTATTAACCCTTCTGCAGCTGGTCCATCAAGCTCAGCCGGCCCAACGTCTCCCCGTGTTCAAGATGTTCAAATTACTAGGAGCCGCTATGTTGAGCCGGGGAACCCGACGGTATTGGCACAGTGCACAGCTAAGCAAGAAGCTTTGGAGAGGCGGAAGGTTCGTCTTGATGTTGCTAACTATGACCGTCTTAATGCCAGTGATATCTTATCCGGCTATCTCAGTCATGTACACTCCAGTCGTGATTCTGAGATTGAGATGGTCAAGCAGCTTCAATTGAAGTATGAGGTATGTAGTTTCCGGTTTACCAATATTCCTTCAGCCCCCAAGTCTGTAGATTATGAGAGAAACAGAATAACATGTAGACTTACAATATAGACTGATACCCTTATGTCTGAATCTTTGCCTGATATTGGTAAAATAAGACTTCACCCATAGTCCCCAAGGACCGGTTTATTTAATCATTAATGAATTGGTACTTCATAATTGAACACCATCTGTAAAATACTTAACATTCTGGTTTATCTTTGATAAGCTTGCTGAACTGTGTACATTAGCCCCCAAGTGCCAAGTGAAGTTACTTTGTAAAGGACTTTGGACTTCTAATATGCTGGTAGAGTCACAAAAATTTGATTTGGTATACATTAGCCCCCAAGTGCCAAGTGTTGTTACTTTGTAAAGTACTTGGGACTTTGAATTTTGAATATGTATATTGGAATTTAAAACCAAATCTTGACTTATCTGAATGTTTCACAGAATGCATTATCTGAACTGAACTCCCAATTGATTGACGCAAAGACCCGGCTAGCAAGCCAGGAGTCAGAAATCAAATCTTCCACCTCCAAATTGCAAATGAGCCTTTCTGAAACGGAGACTTTGAAGACCAACCTTGCTGCCAAAGAGAAAACTTTGGAGAATGAGAAAACACTCCTGACCCGCCGAGTTGAGACAGCCGAAATAGCTCTGAAAGAAATTTCAACAGAGCTGAACAATTTGAAGGGCCAGGTATCTCAGATAGTTACTGCGATTTTTGGTAAGCCGTCTGAATTAATCTTGACTATAATTGTTTGCCAAACCGGAGTATGATCCGCAAACTGACTCTGCTAAATATATACAGGTCCACGAAGCAAAAATATGAACCAAGACCCGCTGATTAAACTAAAGGCAGTATACACCTTGGTTCAATAATTATACATTGGTACCCAACGGTCTCTGGCCGCTATCTCTCCGGTAAATCAAGGATCCAACCGGCTTAGTGATGTCTTGAAGAAGCAATCCATCCTTCCTGCTAGATTCCAAGAGGTAAAACGCTCCTGTGCGCGAGCTGGTGCACTGACTGCCCTAAGCCGCTCCAAACCTTGGGTGCCAGACCTAGACCCGGCGGACGTTGCAAGGGGATATCCTACCGTGAAGGAGGACAGGTCTCCTTTTGATCAAGATGACTTTATCGCCTGCGTTCATGAAGTCCGGCCTCAGGCGACTAGCCTTGGAGATGACACCAACGTGGACAAATACCAGCCGGGTTTTGATAGTGCAAATAAGAAGATGGCCACCCCTTCATACAAAGTTGCCGATATGATCCCACCCATAAGAGAAGATACATTTGCCCCGGAAATTGACCCGGTCGGCCTTATTGACGACGAAGCTGAATTTGTCGCCATTAACGACTTTGACTAGTCAAAATCCAACTTCCAACAGACTCAAGATGGTGAACCAGCGAGGGAAGGATAGTGATCATCTTCACGGGTTTATTAAAGTCTTGTAATAGCTTAGCTATTTAAAACACCACCTGTTTGCTTATGCCATCGCGCATAAAACACATCTACGTGAATTTGTGCTTCTCGATGCCAATGCTTAATACTTTCTTATGCATTGTTTAATGCTTGTCTCTGCAATGTTTGAACTTTGTTCCTGTGAACACAAGGAAAAAACCTGGCAAGGCGGTTTAGAACCAACTGGGCTTAAACACCTAATTTACAGCCCATATTTCTACCTCAAAAATATAAATGAAGGATAAGGTTTAATACCAACTCTGAAGTTAACACAGCCGATAAGCGCGTGTAAGTAAAACCATACCTTGTCCTGGTTGATCCTTAGATCGCCGGTTTACATAACCCGGGTGATGAATTTGAGGATTCAATATAAAAGTTAAGACTTCGTGAATATTCAATAATCATCATATTTCAGTAGCTCGTACCTTCGGATCTTTAGACCACCGGCTTGGATACCCCGGGTGGCTGTGTTGTCCAATAATTGTGCCGGCGAAGAAAATCAGGCCATCTCATTTGTAATATTGAAATAACAAAAACTCAAAGGCAAGCAACAGATAACAAACATAATTTTAACTCTGTATTTAAAAGATTGGGGGTTTCTGATTCGAATACGTCAGTAAACCGGACCAAAGGTGTTAAGCTAAGGTTCGAATACGACCATATAGCCCCCTGTGGCTTTAGCATTGCGCCAATCAAGAGGGTACGGACAGCTATGTTCTCTTTGGTTCGAATACGACCTATGTTTGAACAGGAAGCCCCCAAATGACCTTGAGAGGTTTTCAACGACCCTGATTTGAATGCGATCCAAGTCGGCTCAAAAGGGGTTAAGCTATGATTCAAATACGATGAAGAAGCCCCCAAGTGAGTTTGGCCTTGAGCTGATCAAGAGGGTTATGACAGCTATGTTCTCTTTGGTTCGAAGATGACCAATGTTTGAACAGGAAGCCCCCAAGTGACCATGAGATTTACAGCTAGATTCGAATATGATCATAAGCCCGACTAGAAAAGGTTAAACTTGATTCAAATATCATCATCTCCTTAATAGTCATTTGTGAAACAATAATAAAAATGCATAATCTTTGAAAAGGAAAGAGACTGATGGTCTTACTTTATTGCTTATCATCGTATATACAATGTGAACGTATGTACATGATGAGAGCCGGTGGCTCAGGTATAATATGGCCGAAGTTGAGCAATGTTCCATGGCCGACGGGTCTCCTCTTCTGACTTACGTGAGTCTGCGTGCTCTCGAATGTCAATGAGGTAGTAAGACCCATTGTTTAAATTTTTACTGACCACAAAGGGTCCTTCCCAAGGTGGGGATAGCTTGTGTGCATCTAAAAGATCTTGGATCAGCCGGAGCACCAAGTCGTCTTCCTGAAAAGTCCTGGTCTTAACCCGGCGGCTGTGATAACGATGCTGGTCCTGTTGATAGATTGCTCACCGTGCTGCTGCTAAGTCTCTTTCTTCATCCAATAAGTCAAGCGCATCCTGTCTAGCTTTTTCATTGTTAGCTTCAACATAAGCCGCCATGCGAGGCGAGTCATGACGGATGTCACTGGGCAATATTGCTTCTGCCCCATAAACCATGAAGAAGGGTGTGTAACCCGTAGACCTGTTGGGTGTAGTATTGATGCTCCATAACACTGAAGGCAACTCCTCTACCCAACCGCCCGGCATTCGCTGTAAAGGAACCATAAGCCGGGGTTTTAGCCCTTTCAGAATTTCCTGATTGGCTCTCTCAGCTTGACCATTGGATTGAGGATGAGCTACAGAAGAAACATCAAGCCGGATGTGCTCTCGCTGACAAAACTCTTCCATAGCCCCTTGGGACAGATTAGTGCCATTGTTTGTGATAATACTGTGTGGAAAACCGAAACGGCAGATTATTTTCTTCATGAACTGAACCATCGTGGCTGCATCACACTTACTCACAGGCTCCGCCTCAACCCATTTAGTGAACTTATCAACCACCACCAGGAGATGTGTCTTCTTGTCCTTAGACCTTTTGAAAGGTCCCACCATGTCAAGCCCCCAGACAGCAAATGGCCAAGTGATTAGAATCATCCGGAGCTCTTGAGCCGGCACATGCGCTTGTCGTGCAAATTTCTGACACCCATCACATCTACTGGCCAAATCTTCTGCATCAGCGTGAGCCGTCAACCAGTAAAAACCGTGTCGAAACGCCTTGGCCACTAAAGATTTTGACCCGGCGTGATGACCACAATCGCTGTCATGGATCTCATGAAGGATTTCTTGACCTTCTTCGGGGGAAACACACCGTTGAAACACTCCGGAAACACTGCGATGAAATAACTCTCCATCCGAAATCGTCATGGACTTAGACCGCCGAGTTATCTGTCGAGCCAGAGTCTCATATGCTGGCAATTCTCCCCGGGTCATGTACGCCAAGAATGGCACCGTCCAATCTGGGATGACATGAAGATCCGCCACCAAATGCGCCTCCGAGTCAGGAACAGCTAAATCTTCTTCTGTGGGCTACTTGACAGAGGGGTTATGCAAAACATCTAAAAAGGTGTTGGGTGGTACCGGCTTACGTTGAGACCCCAGCCGGCTCAAAGCATCAGCTGCTTCGTTCTTTCGATGGTCAATGAGTTCCACCTGATAACCTTTAAAATACCCTGCAATAGCATCGACCTCTCGGCGATAAGCCGCCATGAGAGGGTCTTTGGAATCCCACCTGCCGGACACCTGCTGAGCCACTAGATCTGAATCACCAAGACATCTAACCCGGCTCAAGCTCATCTCCTTTGCCACTCGAAGACCATGGAGCAATGCTTTAGACTCTGCTGTGTTGTTAGTGCACGGAAACATCAATCGTAACACATAACAAAATTTATCACCTCGTGGGGAAGTTAATACAACTCCAGCCCCCGGGCCCTCCAATTGCCTGGACCCATCAAAATGAATAGTCCAATATGTGTTGTCCGGCTTTTCTTCTAGCATCTGCATCTCTGTCCTGTAACTGATGAACTCAACCAGGGCTTGAGACTTAATCGCAGTGCGTGGAACATACTTCAGTCCATGAGACCCAAGCTCAATTGCCAACTTGGCCACTCGCCCTGTAGCTTCTCTATTTTGAATAATGTCTCCCAAAGGAGCAGAGCTAACCACAGTGATTGGATGTCCCTGAAAATAATGCTTGAGCTTCCGGCTTGCCATGAACACCCCATAAACAAGCTTCTGCTAATGTGGATATCGTTGCTTAGACTCAATTAGCACTTCACTGACATAATAAACCGGCCGCTGAACTGGATGCTCTTTGCCAGCCTCCTTACGCTCTACCACCATAGCCACACAACAGCCCGTGAGTTGGCAGCTACGTATAAAAATAGCGGCTCTTTCTCAATTGGAGTAGCTAGGACCGGCGGCTCAGCCAATTGTGCCTTCAGATCCTCAAAAGCGGCGTTCGCAGTATCGCTCCAAACAAACACATCTGTTTTCTTCATCAACTGATACAGAGGCATAGCCTTTTCCCCCAACCGGCTTATGAACTGGCTCAAAGCAGCCACACGACCCGCCAGTCGTTGAACATCATTGACGCAGGTTGGTTTGTCTAGGGATGTAATTGCCTTGATCTTCTCCGGGTTAGCTTCAATACCTCGGTTAGACACCAGAAAACCCAAAAGCTTGCCGGCTGGCATTCCAAAAACACACTTTGCCGGGTTAAGCATCATCTTGTAAATCCGAAGGTTATCAAAAGTCTCTTTCAAGTCTGTAACCAAGGTTTCCTCTTCCCTGGACTTCACTACTATATCATCCACATAGGCATGAACATTGCGCCCAATTTGATCATGAAGAAAATTCTGCACACACCATTGGTAAGTCACCTAAGCACTCTTGAGCCCAAAAGGCATAGACACATAGCAGAAAGCCCCAAAATGAGTTATAAACGCTGTCTTCTCTTGATCCTTGACTGCCATCTTAATCTGATGATAGCCGGAGTAAGCATCTAAGAAACTCAACCGTGCACAACCCGCCGTAGCATCAATGATCTGATCAATACGAGGAAGAGCAAAAGGATCAGTCAGACGGGATTTGTTTAAATCTGTGTAATCCACACGCATAAGCCAGGTGCCATTCTTTTTTAGCACGAGCACCGGGTTAGCTAACCATTCTGGGTGGAAGACCTCCACAATGAACTCGGCCGCCAAAAGCCGGGCCACCTCTTCTCCAATGGTCTTGCGCCTTTCTTCATTGAACCGGCGAAGAAACTGTCTGACAGGTTTGGACTTTGGATCGATATTAAGAGTGTGCTCAGCGAGTTACCTCGGGACACCAGGCATGTCTGAAGGTTTCCATGCAAAGATGTCCCGGTTCTCACGGATGAACTCGATGAGCGCGCTTTCCTATTTCGGATCCAAGTTTGCGCCGATGATGAATTGTTTGGATGAATCGCCAGGCACAAAGTCAACCATCTTAGTGTCATCAGCCGATTTGAACTTTAACTCTGGCTCGTGCTCTGTTGTTGGTTTCTTTGATGATGTCATGTCCGTCGGGTCAACATGATCTTTGTAGAATTTCAACTCCTCTGTTGCACAAATAGATTCAGCATAAGAAGCATCCCCCTCTTCACATTCCAAGGCGATCTTCCGGCTCCCATGGACTGTAATGGTGCCCTTGTGACCCGGCATCTTGAGCTGCAAATACATGTAACACGGTCTAGCCATGAACTTGGCATAAGCCGGTCGCCCAAACAGAGCATGATATGGGCTTTTGATCTTAACCACTTCAAAGGATAATATTTCTACCCTGGAATCATACTCATCCCCAAAGGCTACCTCCAGCTCGATCTTGCCAACGAGGTATGCCGACTTACCGGGTACTACACCATGAAAAACAGTGTTGGATTGTTTAAGATTTTTATCTGTCAATCCCATTCGGCGGAACGTCTCATAGTAAAGGATGTTGATGCTGCTGCCTCCATCCATGAGTACTTGAGGTGCCACTACCAAAGCCAAGTGACCCGGATTATCAACCCAGGGCGGGTGATCCTCTCTGCTCCACACAATAGGCTACTCCGACCAACGTAGATAGCGTGGGATTGCCGGTTCAACGGCATTGACGGCCCTCTTGTGGAGTTTCTGGTCTCTCTTACATAAACTGGTAGTAAAGACATGATACTGCCCGCTACTCAACTACTTCGGGTTGCTCTGATAGCCGGATTGTTGCTGTTGTTGATTCCCTGGGTTGTGTTGCTAATTATAACCTCCCTGGTGACTGGGATGCCCCTGACCATGAAAACCTCCTCCGCTTGAACTGGCGCCCGGGCCCTGAAAGCCGCCTCCACCTGAGCCGCCACCCGGGCCATGACCCCCATCAAATGCGTTTGAATTTTTAAACGCCTTCATGATCGTGCAATCTTTCCACAAGTGCGTGACTGGCTTCTCCCGGGTGCCGTGCTTTGGACAAGGTTCATTCAATAACTGCTCAAGGGTGGGGCCTAACCCGCCCGATCGAGGGGGTTGTCTGCCCTTGCGCCACTAATTACCACCCTGCACATTAGTATTAGCAACAAACTCATCAGCCTTACGCTTATTACCTCCTTGATTTCCGGGTTATGCTGGTGACCCTTGCCATTGCCATTCTTCTTTCCCTTCGCAGATTTTTCTTCATCAGATGCCGGGTCTTTGGTGGTATCGGAGTCGGCATACTTGACAAGAGCCGCCATCAACGTTCCCATGTCATTACAATCACGTTTAAGCCGCCCCAACTTCTGCTTCAAAGGTTCAAAATGGCAATTCTTCTCCAACATCAAAACTGCTGAGCCGGCATCCATTTTATCAGATGAATGTATTATTTTCTTGACCCGGCGCACCCAATAGGTTTTAGATTCTCTATCCTCTTGCTTGCAATTGGTCAGATCCACAATCGACATTGGCTGCTTACACGTGTCTTTAAAGTTTTGGATGAACCATGCCTTCAACTCTGCCGATGAGCCGATGGAATTGGATGGTAATCCTTTCAACAAGGTCCGAGCCGTTCCATCCAACATCATGATAAAATACTTGGCCATTGCAGCATCGCTAACCTCCAACAGCTCCATAGCCATCTCGTAACTCTCAATCCAGGCCCCTGGCTGTAAGTCATCCATGTAGTTAGCCACCTTACGAGGTCCCTTGAAATCCTTGGGCAACCGCTCATTGCGTATGGCTGGGACCAGGCAAGGTACGCCTCTGGTTCTTGTAGCCACTCCTGTCTCAACCGAGGTTGCTGGATAAGCCAGAAAGGTTTGGTGAGCCGCCTGCTTTGCTGCTATCTGAGCCGCCCGTTCCGCCACTTGACGGATCCTCTCCTGATCCGCCAAGTTAAGAGCTCCAGCCCGCACCGGCTCATACCTATATGGCCGGTTGTGACATTGAGCATTACTTGACATTTTTGCAGATTCCATGTGCCTACTGTAACTCAGGCTCTGGCTTGGGCGAGGAGTTGAATGAATCCTGTCTCGACTGTAGGAGTATGCATCCTGCTGGGCCAAAGCTGTCTGAAGTAGTTCTCTTACCCTCCGGGTTTCAATTGCTGCTAGCAAGTCGCCTTCCATCAGGAGAGCTGCCAATCAAGCCGACGCTGCAATGAGGTTCTCCATGGGGGCGTCTTGGCCCGGGTGTGTTGATATGTAATGAGGAGGAGCTGTATTCACGCGCGGTGGCTCCATGGCACGTGGATGAACTAGTGCACCGGGCGTCTTGGCCCGGTTTGCCTCTGGCGGGTTGCTCCCTCCAGCTCCGGGTGTATGAACAGATTCCTCGGATCAAGTGTTAGAGGCAGATGCGACTGAGTTTTGTGACACCTCCTCCTCATGACTTCGTTTGACGCATAAAGATCCACGGAGAGCCGGAAGGTTTCTGCTTGAAGCTGCTGAGCACGAGCATCCAAAGTTGCTCGTTCTGCTGCCATCCGGGTTTCCTCCGCGGCCAAATTTTCCTTAGCTTGCACCATCTCCTGCCGCACGCGTGCCACTTTCGCATCATGCGGGGCTTTTTCCGTTGGCTCTACCGCAGTGTTTAACAGAGTCGTCAGTTTATCCATGAGGTCCATGAGAACCTGGGCCGGGGGGCGCGGGGTCTCCTGACCCGGCAGCTGCCGACCCGGTGGCGGCTGCTGTCGCTGCGGTGGAGTTCTGCCCAGGCTGCGTCCCTGCCATGAAGACTCCGGCCCAATTTGGCGGCTCAAGGGGGTCCGGAATATTGTTGCCATCGGAACAGCCCCCGAGCAAGCCGTCTTGCAGTTGGTACAGCGAGTCCGTCTCACCTGTTGATGATGACCTATCAGAGCAGATGGCCGTCTCCCCGCCTTCCATTGATCCTTCGAAGTATTCACCGCCATGGACTCGGTACCCGTACTCGATTGAGCCAGCCTCGGGGCCCCAGCCTTCGTCGTCGATGTAGATCTTGCCGCGACGACTCTTGGTCATCCGACCCACAGCGTATCCCTGGAGCCCTTCGAAGTTGCCCTTCAAGAACTCAAATCCACCGTGCGCTGGCCCCATGGTGGGCGCCAACTGTCGTGGAGTTGACACGGCAGATGTCCTAGAGCAAGGACTTAGTCGTAGGGCCATCGCACTAGGAAGCTTAAAGGGGTTAATCGGGACAAAGGATACGCGAGAGTTTTATACCAGTTCGGCCCCTTACGATGAAGGTAAAAGCATGCGTCTAGTTGAGATTGGTATTGCTGAGGTTTCGACTTCCAAGAGGCTCAATTCGCCGGCTTGGTTATCGACTTCGTGTTCTCTCCTCCTGAGCCGCCACCGGGTCGTCCCCTTATATACACGGGTCAACGCCTGGTGGCTTACAGAGTCCCGGCCGACTCATAATCGTGTCCGGCTCGGTGACTTCCTTTACATGCCTTTCCTTACAAGTCTTTCCGCGCATATGGCGGTTTACAATAATGGGCCTTAAGCCGGCCCGAGGCATTTGGGCTTTCTATATATACTAATAAACTATCATCTTGACTATATATCGGGCATCTTATTTAACCCGCCATTAAGGCTGACCCGGCCCCTCCTGGGCGGGTCTTAGCTGATAGTAATATCCCCAATAGTGACACAGAACTAGCTCCATTTCATCAATGTAATGTAGGCATGTATTCCGAATATACTCATACGTGCTTATGGAAAAGAACTTTCATGACATCTTTTGTCCTAGCCTCCCGTGGCAGCGTGGTCCTATTGAAACTAAGGGATATTAAGGCCTCCTTTTAATAGAGTACCGGACCAAAGCATTAACACATAGTGAATAAATGAACTCCTCAAACTACGGTCATCACTGGTAAGTATCCCGATTATTGTCACTTCGGGGTTAACGGATCATAACACATAATAGGTGACTATAGACTTGCAAGATAGGATCAAGAACTCTCATATATTGATGAAAACATAATAGGTTCAGATATGAAATCATGGCACTCGGGCCCTAGTGATAAGCATTAAGCATAGCAAAGTCATAGCAACATCAATCTCAGGACATAGTGGATACTAGGGATCAAACCCTAACAAAACTAACTCGATTACATGATAAATCTCATCCAACCCATCACCGTCCAGCAAGCCTACGATGGAATTACTCATGCACGACGTTGAGCATCATGAAATTGGTGATGGAGGAAGGTTGATGATGATGATGGCGACGGATTCCCCTCTCCGGAGCCCCGAACGGACTCCAGATTAGCCCTCGAGAGAGAGTTTAGGGCTTGGCGGCGGATCTGTATCGTGAAACGTGATGAATCCTTCTCTATGATTTTTTTTATCCTCGAAATTGAATATATGGAGTCAAGGTTGAGGTCGGTGGAGCATCATGGGACCCACGAGGCAGGGGGTGCGCCCCCACCCTCGCGGACAGGCTGTGGGCCCCCTGACGTGGATTCCAGAAATAATCTCCGTTGATTTTAAAATCATTCCGAGAACTTTTATTTTCGCTCAAAAATAACACCATGGCAATTCTGCTGAAAACAGCGTCATTCCAGGTTAGTTCCATTCAAATCATGCAAGTTAGAGTCCGAAACAAGGGAAAAATTGTTTGGAAAAGTAGATACGTTGGAGAAGTATCAGCGCGCCCAAGGGGGGAGTCCTACTGGATTGATACCTTGCACTACTGGAATCAGCTACTTTGCCATCTGCCAGCTCTTTGCCATCAGCTACCCAAAAGCAGACGGCAAAGAACTGGCTGATGGCAAAGAAGGTCTTTGCCATCAGCCAGTTCCTTGCCGTCTGCTAGCGGAGGGCAAAGATTCTTTGCCGTCAGCTGGCAGACGGCAAAGAGGGAGGTGGCCCACACTAACGGGCTGATGAGCGAAAACCTAACGGGGCCCCTCTTTGCCGTCCACTAGCAGACGACAAAGAGTAATAAAGCGGCCGGCAAAGGGGGCGGACGGCAAACATCTAGGCTACTAACGGCCGAGCCCCACCCCCTGCCCATCTCTGTTTCGGTCCTACTCCTCCCCGACGACCACCGCCACCCGCCGCCGCCCCCGCCACCCACCGCCGCCCCCTTGCCCCTCCTCCCCTCGCCCCGTCGCCCCACCATCCCAACCAGTCGCCGCTGCCCTAACCGCGGCCGTCCACCACCACCCCCTGGGTGAGCATTTTTTTTGTTTTTTCTACTGTTTTTCTTTGTT